>NC_143549.1:9647000-9950500 GCF_054136105.1 Typopeltis vanoorti | reverse complement strand
TCCTGTCCCAGAATAATATAAACACACAACCCATGAAGAATCCGCACTCACGTGTTATTTAAGGAGATATTGTTCGTTATAAAAGTAACAGAAGATTCACAGCATTCCTCAAAGAAAGACGATCAGACCGCTCCATAACGCAATGAACAAGAACGGTCACTAACAGCAGACCTCTTGAATATCATAAAAGACTCTCTTTCTCTTCGTTCCAATATTTTCCTGATTCAAGGAAAAACATTCGGGTGAACCATAACATAATGAACGAGAACAAACCCGAAAAGGAACTCCTTTCCATAATACCAAAGAAAATCTTTTGTTGGCTCAAACTTTCTTTGAAATGATCATGCCAGAAAACCACCGCATCTAATCCAGCACTTGATAAACGAGCAAGCAATTACGAACTTCGTCTTTCGTTATCATTTCGGAGATATTTTCATTCTAGCATTCTACTCACCAGGGAGAGAGATTACCTACTCCAAGTGCGACGTTCGGACTGAACCATAACATAATGAACGAGAACAGTATCGAACATCACACCTCTTGAAAATAATAAAAGCAGGTCAATCTGCGTTATAAAATATCCTTCGATAAACAAATCACATTCCTTACAACCAGCGCGATACATTTGAACCATAACTTAATGAAGGAGAAAAACTGTTACCGAAACTAACTAGAAAGGGTTTGTACGCCGAGAACACTAATCTCAGCGGCCATAGCAAAAATTGTAAATAAAATGAAAAGATAATTACAATTGTGAAACGATCGTTCACATGTAAAGATAGAGATATCATATTACCTTTTTCCAAAGCTTTGATAAGACCTCTCTTGTACTATTATGCACAGGTCTTTTCTCCCATATATCAGAGTCACATGCATTGTGATTGTGATACATTTGAGAAAGGGCAAACGAGAGAGTTAAAAATCATATCATGATTAAGGAATACTGATTATGAAGACAGATTGAGAATTTTTAGATTGTTGACACTAGTAAACAGGAGAAAGAGAGGTGATATCATTGAGACATACAAACTTCTCAAATTTCATACAAAATTTCATTTGATGAAATTGTTCAATTTATTGACGGTAGGGAAAGGACGACAGGAGATCCTTGGAAGCTGAGAATGACTGCCAATAAAAATGGGTGTGAATGCTGGAATTGTCTCTCTGGGGGTGGAGCGTGATTTCAATTTCAATGGATTGCCTTTGGATGTTGTGAGGACAATCAGTGTGAATGAATTGAAGAATAAATTGCTTGAACTCTTTTCCTCTTCGAACGTCATTTGGACGAACTAGTGAGCTTCTAAATTTTAATACCAACGGAACATTTACTTTATATAAACAGCAAACAGGAACAGAAAGTGAGGAGTTATGGGTGGTAAGTAAAGAAAAGAAATTATAACTATTTTCAATAAAACGTTTTGAAAACAAAAAAACAAAAGCAATACATTCGAGGATTAGTACATTCTAACTGCTATCGAAGCCAACTCGACTGCAAACTCTCGATCTGCGTGTAGTAAAATTAATAAAAGAAAATGTTCCCTCAACCATTTGTAATTCATTCATATCATTCTATTAGTATTGCAAATAAAATTCTTAATTTTGGACAAGTAGGCTTTTATCAAAAGACGTTTTCTGTTAATATACTAAACCCTACCTACCCGCCACTGAAAAAAGTACACTGAAAATTCAAACTCGTATCATAGCTGTAGTTTTATAATCTCATTTCGAATGGGTCATTCATCATCAATTTTAATTAAGAATATACGAAATTGTTACAGGGACATAATTTAGGTAGAATAGATTTCCACTAAAGTTAAAGCGAAACCATACAATAGTGTGTTTGATTCAACATTGTACCGTAAAATCTGTTTTTACAATTTGGTTAGTAAACAATGAACCAGAACAACCAGAAAGAGAATCAACGCCTATAATATGAGAGAAAGCCATTTGTTTAAAATTTTCTTTCGACATACCTTCACAAAATTGCATCCTGTCCCAGAATAATATAAACACACAACCCATGAAGAATCCGCACTCACGTGTTATTTAAGGAGATACTGTTCGTTACAAAAGCAGCAGAAGATTCACAGCATTCCTCAAAGAAAGACGTTCAGACCGCTCCATAACATAATGAACGAGAACGGTCACTAACAGCAGACCTCTTGAATATCATAAAGAATCTCTCTCTTCGTTCCATTATTTTCCTGATTCAAGGAAAAACATTCGGGTGAACCATAACATAATGAACGAGAACAACCCCGAAGAAGAAGAACCCTTCCATAATATAAAAGAAAATCTTTTGTTGGCTTGAACTTTCTTTCAATTGATGATGCCAGAAAGCACCCTTACATCAACGAGCAAACAATTAAGAACTTTGAAGTTCGTTATTATTTCGGAGATATTTTCATTCTAGCATTCTACTCACCAGAAAGAGATTACTTTCTTCACGTACGACATTCATATCATAAATCATAAATATATATCATAAAGAATCTCTCTCTTCGTTCCATTATTTTCCTGATTCAAGGAAAAACATTCGGGTGAACCATAACATAATGAACGAGAACAACCCCGAAGAAGAAGAACCCTTCCATAATATAAAAGAAAATCTTTTGTTGGCTTGAACTTTCTTTCAATTGATGATGCCAGAAAGCACCCTTACATCAACGAGCAAACAATTAAGAACTTTGAAGTTCGTTATTATTTCGGAGATATTTTCATTCTAGCATTCTACTCACCAGAAAGAGATTACTTTCTCCACGTACGACATTCAGACTAAACCACAACATAATGAATGAGAATAGTCACAAACATCACGCCTCTTGAAATAATAAAAGCAGGTCAATCTGCGTTATAAAATATCCTTCGATAAACAAATCACATTCCTTACAACCAGCACAATACAGTTGAATCATAACTTAATGAACGAGAACAACTGTGACCGAAACTTACTGGAAAGGGTTTGTACGCCGAGAAAGCTAATCTCACTGAATTTTCCCTTGATAGATGCTCAGAACGAAACGCAATCAGAACCATCAAACCTCGACAACATTATCAAAGATGTCGCCATTGCTTATGAACAGCCCCTTAAATCCTTACCTTCAGTTGGAGATATATATACATTTCAGTATAATTAAAGTGGTCTGTCTTCTAAAACTTAATGATGTGTGTCTAATGTTGTGTGAAACTTTACGGACATTTTGGCTGTTTATATAAGAAGAAAGCAGCACTGAAGTGGAAAGGCAATTGCCAAACTATTGTGACATCATAATATGCAATATAATTTCTTCCTGTTTAAATAAGACGATATGAATACGAGACTACTGTGTTTTTTCTTAATTGTCTTAATTGTCTCTTTACTAATAAGACAACAATGATTTGTCTGTTGCGTCCTTAAATCCAAAATTTGAATTTTGATGTTAATTGCTAAGTTTATTTAATTAACTTATGTATTTATTTTATATAACTAAGTTGTTTCTCAGTATATTTCTGAGTTTTTTATGACATCGTCACTTTGCAATATTTGCGATAGATTTTCGTTTCTCGAACAAAACCTTCTTCATTTCTTTTCTTAATTCACTAACCATGGAAATTATACAAATATTTTCTTTGAATAATTGAGGAAAATTTCTTTATCTCTGTTAATCTCATAGCGGCGGAAGTCCAGAAGAAAACGTCCTTCTGGAGTAGCTGCACCGGCTCATCTTGATGAACTGGCGAGAAGAACGGCTGCAGGACGAGTGGCAGGAGTCCCTGATCACCCCAGTATATACGAAATGTGATAAGGCTCAATGCAGCAACTATAGGGGCATTTCGCTACTGTCGACTGGCTACAAGGTGCTGTTTAACGTCATGCTAATGCGCCTCACCCCATATGCAGAAGAGTGCCTTGGTGAACCAGACGTGCTTCAGGAGGAACCGTTCTACAATAGACCAACTCTTCACTCTGCGCCAAGTTTTTGAAAAGTGCTGGGAATATAACCGGGAAGTTCATAATATTTTCGTACACTTTTCTAAAACCTATGACTCAATTATACGCCCAAAAATATGACAGGTGTTAGAAGAGCGGGAATTCCTCGAAATCTCCGAAAAATGGTGCTGGTGTGCGTAGCTGTTTCGAGAGGAAGAGTGAAAGAAAATGGTGACCTGTCGGACCCATTTCAAGTACAGTCCGATGTGAAGCAGGGTGATGGGTCTACTCCAATTCTCTTCCATCTAGTTTTCGAAAAAGTAATTAGAAACACACAGCAAGTGGAAGGTGGCGTCTCATGTGAGCAAGTTAGGATTCTTGGCTACGCAGTGGACCTAAACGTCATGGCGCATCAACGGGACGACGCAGTGGCATTGGTTACTGCTATTAAAGAAGCTACAGAAGAAGTTTGTCTGAAGATATACGCCGAGAAGATAAAACTCCTTTTTAGGAGTTGGCATGCTGCTCAAGATCGATAGGGCGCTGTACAGTTTGAGAGGGTGAAGGTATTTAGGTAGTTGGGTTCTTTCATGACTGAAGACAACAAAGTTGAGGCTGATGTCCAGAGACGGGTAAATGCTGCGAATGCGGCCTATTATCATGTGAATCCCCTATTTGTCAAGTTTGAAAAGGTGTGATTATACAACAGTATTTACACATATGCAATCTAAATATTATGTTTCCTTATTCTCACAAAGAATTGTGTAAACTCATGATTTACTTTTAAAAGAGTTTTTTTTTACATTGCATACATTTGTTACAATTATTATATACATTACATACATTTGTTTACATATGATACATTACTTACATTTGTTTACATATGATACGTTACTTACATTTGTTTACATGTGATATTTACATTACGTACATTGGTTTACATATAATACATACATTGGTTTGGATGTAATGTAATGTACGTATGTGATACGTACATTACATGCATTTGGTTACATATGATACATCTTGGATTAGAAGTAATTTCTTTGCTTTCATCCTCGAAGCTTATATGTAAGCATATCTGAGGATGACACCAGTTGGTTATTATGTATTGTTTTTTTTTGGGGGGGGAAAGCTACGAAACCTATGATTGAGAAAATCACACGCGCGCACGCACGCACACACACACACACACACACACACACACACACACACACACACACACACACACACACACACACACACACACACACACACACACACACACACACACACACACACACACACACACACACACACACACACACACACACACACACACACACACACACACACACAATAACTTGGTATGTATTGATGCGTCGCTGAACTGGAAGCCTGAGCGAATATATTGTGTTTCATTAAGTTTGTATGGTATTTTGGGTATTATGGCATGTTTCTTGTTCGTGGTATGTCCTTAGAGCTCTTTTCAGGCTATTGTAGCTTGTAAGGTTTCTGTATTCAAAATGTAATTTGTTTATCATGTCTGGGATGTAGAAGTTTCGCGTGGCCTTTCCGTAGTGATTATTGTATTTATATGTGAATAATAATAATAATAATAATAATAATAATTTTTTTTTATATACATTTTATTGTCTCATATAAATTACATACATAGATACAACAATAGTTTTATATACACGTATATATATATACCTAATATTTATAATACATTACAATTGTGAATAACAAATACTAGCGAGTTATTAATATTTTTAAATTATAATGATTTTTTTAAATTAAATAATATTTTTGTTCATTGCTAAAATATTTACACATACATATATACAATAGTTATCTTGAGTATAATAGTAATTATTACTTTTTTTTTATTTATTTATTTTTTTTATTTAAAAAAAAAAAAAACAATTTATTATGTCTCAGTATAAGTTACATACAATAATAATATTTATAGTAATTACTATAAGGATTATACAGAATTTTTGATTTTAGAATATACATAATAATAATAATAATAATAATAATAATAATAATAATGTATTTATTTTATTCATTTATTTATTTTATTCATTTATTTATTATTATCATTTTTTTTTATGTCTCAGATGAATTGCATACATAGTTGCTGTAGTAACTATATATATAATATTTATAACGCATTACAAGTGTGTATAACAGATTCTTGCAAGTTAGTAATTTTCTTCCTTGAAGCTTAGCAGAGCTAATCTGAGGAAAGCAATAATTTTTTTTTTTTTTTTTGCAATAATAATAATAATATTTTTTGTTCATCTCTCAAATATTTACATATGCACAATAATCATCTTGAGTAACATTCAGTATATTATTTTAGAAGGTTCGCACTAAGTGCTACGTATATTTTTCACAATGATGAGATAATAATGATAATAAATTAGTTTTTTGCTATTTTTTAAAATAATAATCACAGTAATAATTTACAATTATATAGTTCAGAGTTACACAAGTTAAATAACATTACATGTTGTAGTTTACTTTCTTTCTTTTTTTTTCTTTTTTTTTTCAAAGTTTGAGAAAGTGTGATTATACACAGTATTTACACATATGCAATTAAAATATTATATTTTCTAATTCCCACAAACATACAATGCAGACTCATTATTTACATAATTTTTAATAATAATAATGTTTTATTACATTATTTTTTCATGTTACAGAGTAATATCATATTAATGATATTATCACTTTTTTTTTTTACATTTTATTGTCTCAGTATAAGTTACATACAATAATAATATTTACAGTATTTACAATAAGGATTATACAGAATTTTTTTTTTTTTATGTCTCAGATGAATTGCATACATAGTTGCTGTAGTAATTATATGTATATAATATTTATAACGCATTACAAGTGTGTATAACAGATACTTGCAAGTTAGTAATTTTCTTCCCCGAAGCTTAGCAGAGCTTATCTGAGGAAGATAATAGATGACAGAGGGTGGTGGTTTCATGGTTGTGTTCCTATGGTGGTCACAAGCCAGGTGTTGATTTTACTGTTTGTTGGTACGTGTTTGAAAGACTTTGACTGCTATTACAGTTTAACTTTTTTTTTTTTTTTTTTGTGCAAATAGGGTTGGATTTAGACATGGTGTGTTTGTTTCTTTGTGTTCTTGTAGTGGTAGTTTTTTGAGAGGGCGGGGTTGTAATGGTTTCTGTGTGTGTGTGTGTATGTGTAGTGGGGGAAAGAGGAACAGGAATTGCTCTAATTTTCATTCTCGCTATAATATTTATATAGTGCCTGTTTCAGCTCTCAGTATGTTCCTAGGTTTCTGTTGTCGAACGGCAGTTTGTTTATCATGTCAGATACGTAGAAGTTTCGGGTGGCTTTGCCGTGCTGATTGTTGTACTTATATGTTATGTAGTTTGTTGACTGTGGTCTTGTTATTTGATATGTTGTTCTGGTTACTCTATATGTTGGGCTGTAGTAGTGTTTTAACATGACTGTGTAGTGACGCAAGTGTTTCACCTTAAATATTTTGTGTTTTGTCCATGCTTCCTGCATAAGAGTGGGTTGTTCCCAGAATATCAGTTTTATCATTTTATCTTGCAACCATTGTAGCCTGTTAAGTCTGTAGTCTGCGCAGAATGCGTATGATGTGATTGCATATCTTAAAATGTTTTCACATAATGCTTTATAGATTAGTATTTTTATGTGGGTTGGGGCAATGTCTTTTAATCTGTATAGTTTGCTTGCTATTATCCTAAGCTTGGTATGTAGGTAGTTTGTATGGCTATTCCAACTTTGATCTGCATCGAAGTGAAGTCCAAAGTAGCATGTTGTTTTTACCTGTGTGATGGTTGTGATTTTAGGTTCTGCACTTTGTGTATAGGAGGAGGATGAATGTTTGATAGTGAGATATTTAGTTTCTATGGGCAGGGTTTGGGGGTTTTTGAATATCATTAGCTTTGTTTTTCCAGGGTTTATATATATGCCATTTTCGGTTATCCAGTTAGTCATTTGATTGTTGTCGTGTTGCATATTTGTGTAAGCGATATTTGCATTGTTGTGAATGGATACTATGGCTGTGTCATCTGCATACTGGAAGATTTTACTTTTTAGGGGGAGTTGGCTTATGTCGTGTGTGTATATGTTAAATAGAATGGGAGATAGGACAGCTCCTTGCGGTACTCCACAGGTTACATGTACCTCTTTGCTGTGTGCTGATCCTATACGTGTGATGTGCTTTCTGTTTTTCGTGTATGCTTTAAACCACTGGAGTAGACGACCTCCAATTCCGATATGGGTAAGTTTCGTTAACAAGGTTTTATGTGTTAGTGTGTCAAATGCTTTTGTTAGGTCAATGAATACCACTAATGTTATTCTGTTTTTATCCAATGCAGCGTTTATTAGATCTGTGAAATCTTCCAGGAGTGTTGCTGTTCCTTTATTTTTTTGAAAGCCATATTGTGTTTTGGGTATGATTTGAAATTTTTCAACGTATGTGGAGAGTTTCTGATGTACAATGCGCTCCATGATTTGGTTGATTACAGGCAGCCTGGCGATAGGTCTGTAGTTACTTATTATGTTTCTTTTTCCCTGTTTGTGTATGGGTGTGATTAGTGCAGTCTTCAGTGTTTCAGGTATGTGTCCCGTTTCGAAGATTTTATTTAACAGTTTTTGTATAACTGGAAGTAGGTCGGTTGAGTGTTTCTTGATGTCTTTTAGTCTGATTCCGTCTATCCCCGGTCCTTTGTTAGGATTACTTTGTTGAATTGCCAGTGATAGTTCTTCTTTTGTTACTGTGGGGAACCACATCGACTGGGTTGCTCGTGGACCTAGTGGAGAATGTTCGTATGTGTGAGGAAAGGTTGTTTCTTGTAGCTTTTGGACAGAGTTCACGAAGTGCTGATTAAAGTTGTTTGCCAACTGTTTAAGGGATTTGGGGTCGCAGGCAAAGCTGTGTTTTATTGTTTCTGTGGCAGTGGTTCTGTGTATATTGTCCAGCATTTCATTAATCAGGTGCCAGGTTTCCTTTATGTCATTCTGTGCTGTTGTTAATTTGTTGCTATAATAGTTTCTTTTTGCCGTTCGAATCTGGGTTGTTAGGAGATTCCGTTTACTTTTTTATTCAGCTTTTAAAGCGATATTGTTCGGTGACTTTTTAAGTTGTTTCCATATGGCATCTTTTCTTTGTATGTCTGTTAGTATGTTGTCTGTTATCCATGGATTTTGTTTCGTTTCGGGACGTATTTTTATTTTTGTTAATGCTTTGTTGTATATTTTGTTAAATGCAAGTTTAAGATTATTATATACAACTTCAGCAGAGTCTAACGATGCTATCTGCATCCAGACTGTTTTTCTGATTTCATCGTTCACTATTGCTTCGTTTACAATGCTATGATACTGTTTTGTAGTCTCAGTGATTTTTATGGGTTCTGGTTCAGTGTGTAACTGCAATGCTGTGAAATAATGGTCTGCTAGTTTGCATGTTATGATGGCTGCTGTGTGGCTGTTTGGAGGGGCCCTTATATTTATATGATCAATGCAGGTTGAGGTTGTTGTGTTTCCGATTATCTGTTCTCGTGTATACGACTGTATGGATGGGGTTATGTTATATGCCGATAATAGGTCTAGGTATTGTTCTGTGTTGTTATTTATGTTCCTAATGTTCATATTAATGTCTCCTATTATTATCAAGTATTTTGAGGTGCCTACTTTCGTGGCTGAAAGCCATCTGTTTAGTTCTTCTAGGAATTTTGTGGTGCTTAAGTTGGGTGGTCTGTATATTGCGTTTAATATCAGGGAGTTTTCTTGTTTGATGTTTTTAATTTCGATGCATATGTTTTCTGCGTATTCTAATTTATAGTTTATTTCTGTTACTTCTAGTTTATGTTTGGTAAATATTATTATACCACCGCCTCGTTTTGTTTGTCTGCAATGTTTGTGTTGTTGGAAGTGTGGCATTTGGTAGGAGTTTGCCTCTTCGTTTGTCCTAGATACTTCATTCAGTATTAAAATGTCTATTTCGTCTATATCTTCCTTCAGATAAGCTTGCAGGGTCAGCCAGTATTTTTGAATGCTTCTGATGTTGATGTGGAGAATAGATAGTAATTTTTTGGGGATTGTCAGTTGTTTCCATTCTGATATTGATTTCAGAATGTGGCAATTATCATGTTCCGGGGTGAATACGTCTGCTTGATGGTGTGCTGGTCCTTCTTTACGAGTTGTCAATATTCCTTTCAATGTGACAGTCTGTTGAGGTCACCTACGGATTTTATTTCGATTGGTTTTGAGTCTTGTGTCTTTCTAAGCAATATTTTGCTGTCTTTTATCCATATAAACTGGTAATTGTTTTCTGTTTTTACTTTCCTTGCTTGGTAGAATATTTTCTGATAGTGTGGAGTAAGGTATTCAGACAAGTATATTGGGGTGTTGTCGTGGTCTCCTTTCAGATCCTTTACTACTGGATTTTTAATCTTGCTAGCTTTTATAAGTGTAGTTTTTGTTAGGCTGTTGGTGAGTCGCACTACGACGGGAGAAGGACGGGTATTATTTTCTCTTTTCCTTTTTTGTGGTAACCGATGCACTGACTGGATGTCTCTTGGTTCAATGGGGGAGCCGAGTTTTTGGCTTAGTTGTATTACAGTGTCTCTTAGAGGTTCGGTAGCTATTTCTGGGAGACCATTTATGAGGAGGTCATTTTTGTGCTGCTGTTGGTTTGAGAGCTTGTACTGTTGCTTTAGAGAGTTTAGTTCTTGCCGTAGGTCCGTTGTCTCTTTAATTAAATTATGCTGTCTTTCAGTTAGCTCTTTGACGCAGTTTTTAATTTCTCTAACGGTCTGTAACATATCTTCTATCGAGTCATTATTAAATTTAATAAATGCCTCGTATTGGTTAAATTTTTCTGTAATTTGTGCGGTATGTTTTTTAAATAGTTCTCCAACAAAATCGATTAAACAGTCTTTTAGGTTTTGTAATCTATTTTCTAGTAATGCATTTAAAGATGGCTCACCTGGGTTTCCGTTGTTGTTTTCTTTGTTTTTATTTCCGTCTGTTGTTGATAGTTGTTTACTGCCTGCGGTTGTTTTCTGCGTTGGCTGTTTTCCACCTGCGGTCGAAGGCGACGTTCCTTTGTTATCTCTGCAATGGGGACACTTCCACTCGTCATGATTCTTGTTTGATTTTCGCAGCCAGGTAGTCTCGGACAATCCTGAACATAAAAAATGCATGTTTCTTTGGCAGTTCCTATATGTTACGTAGTTTTCTTCCCCCGTTAGGACTTCTTGGCATTTGTAGCACTTCATACTTCTTGTTTGACGATCTTGCTGTATTTTCTAATATGGCGTCCTCCTTTGTTCTCTTCTCGCGTAGTTGACCTACGTATACTTCGAAATTTGAATACTTATATTTTACTTATTACTTAACAGATACTTACAGTTTTTGCATCTATATGTTCGTCTTGAAGAACGGAGTTCACTGATATACTTTAAATTTTAATTCACAAGAAAAGATCTACTTTGCAACTTAAAATATGGGAGCATCGAAATAGCATGCTTGCGACTGCTTGCTGCTAAAGCACCCTGTATCTATATAATAATAATAATAATAATAATAATAATAATAATAATAATAATAATAATAATAATTTTTTTTTTGTTTTACATTTTATTGTCTCAGTATAAGTTACATACAATAATAATATTTACTGTATTTACAATAAGGATTATACAGAAATTTTTTATTTTTTTATTTTTTTATTTTTTTATTTTTTATGTCTCAGATGAATTGCATACATAGTTGCTGTAGTAATTATAGGTATATAATATTTATAACGCATTACAAGTGTGTATAACATATACTTGCATGTTAGTAATTTTCTTCCTCGAAGCTTAGCAGAGCTTATCTGAGGATGATATTAGATGACAGAGGGTGGTGGTTTCATGGTTGTGTTCCTATTGTGGTCACAAGCCAGGTGTTGATTTTACTGTTTGTTTGTACGTGCTTTAAAGACTTCGAATGCTATTACAGTTTCACTTTTTTTTTTTTTGTGAAAATAGGGTTGGATTTAGACATGGTGTGTTTGTTTCTTTGTGTTCTTGTAGTGGTAGTTTTTTGAGAGGTGTGTCGTAGGTTTGTGTGTGTGTGTGTGTGTATGTTTGCTGGGGGAGAGAAAAACAGGAATTGCTCTAATTTTCATTCTCGCTATAATATTTATATAGTGCCTGTTTCAGCTCTCTGTATGTTCCTAGGTTTCTGTCGTCGAACGGCAGTTTGTTTATCATGCAGGTACGTAGAAGTTTCGGGTGGCTTTGCCGTAGTGATTGTTGTACTTATATGATATGTAGTTTGTTGACTGTGGTCTTGTTATTTGATATGTTGTTCTGGTTACTCTATATGTTGGGCTGTAGTAGTGTTTTAACATGACCGTGTAGTGGCGTAATTGTTTCACCTTAAATATTTTGTGTTTTGTCCATGCTTCCTGCATAAGAGTGGGTTGTTCCCAGAATACCAGTTTTATCATTTTATCTTGCAACCATTGTAGCCTGTTAAGTCTGTAGTCTGCGCAGAATGCGTATGATGTGATTGCATATCTTAAAATGTTTTCACATAATGCTTTATAGATTAGTATTTTTATGTGGGTTGGGGCAATGTCTTTTAATCTGTATAGTTTGCTTGCTATTATTCTAAGCTTGGTATGTAGGTAGTTTGTATGGCTATTCCAACTTTGATCTGCATCGAAGTGAAGTCCAAGGTAGCGTGTTGTTTTCACCTGTGTGATGGTTGTGATTTTAGGTTCTGCACTTTGTGTATAGGAGGATGAATGTTTGATAGTGAGATATTTAGTTTCTATGGGCAGGGTTTGGGGGTTTTTGAATATCATTAGCTTTGTTTTTCCATGGTTTATATACAGTATATGCCATTTTCGGTTAACCAGTTAGTGATTTCATTAATGACGTGTTGCATATTTTTGTAAGCGATTTTTGCAGTGTTGTGAATGTATACTATGGCAGTGTCGTCTGCATACTGGAAGATTTTACTTTTTAGGGGGAGTTGGCTTATGTCGTGTGTGTACATGTTAAATAGAATGGGAGATAGGACAGCTCCTTTTGGTACTCCACAGGTTTCATGTACCTCTTTGCTGTGTGCTGATCCTATACGTGTGATTTGCTTTCTGTTTTTCGTGTATGCTTTAAACCACTGGAGTAGACGACCTCCAATTCCGATATGGGTAAGTTTCGTTAACAAGGTTTTATGTGTTAGTGTGTCAAATGCTTTTGTTAGGTCAATGAATACCACTAATGTTATTCTGTTTTTATCCAATGCAGCGTTTATTAGATCTGTGAAATCTTCCAGGAGTGTTGCTGTTCCTTTATTTTTTTGAAAGCCATATTGTGTTTTGGGTATGATTTGAAATTTTTCAACGTATGTGGAGAGTTTCTGATGTACATTACGCTCCATGATTTGGTTGATTACAGGCAGCTTGGCTATAGGTCTGTAATTATTTATTATGTTTCTTTTTCCCTGTTTGTGTATGGGTGTGATTAATGCAGTCTTCAGTGTTTCGGGTATGTGTCCCGTTTCGAAGATTTTATTTAACAGTTTTTGTATAACTGGAATAGGTCGTTTGAGTGTTTCTTGATGTCTTTTGGTCTGATTCCGTCTATCCCCGGTCCTTTGTTAGGATTAATTTGTTGAATTGCCAGTGATAATGTGGGGAGTGGGGGGATGTGGGGAGTGATGTGGGGAGCCACATCGACTGGGTTGCTCGTGGACCTAGTGGAGAATGTTCGTATGTGTGAGGAAAGGTTGTTTCTTGTAGCTTTTGGACAGAGTTCACGAAGTGCTGATTAAAGTTGTTTGCCAACTGTTTGAGGGATTTGGGGTCGCAGGCAAAGCTGTGTTTTATTGTTTCTGTGGCAGTGGTTCTGTGTATATTGTCCAGCATTTCATTAATCAGTGCCAGGTTTCCTTTATGTCGTTCTGTGCTGTTGTTAATTTGTTGCTGTAATAGTTTCTTTTTGCCGTTCGAAACTGGGTTGTTAGGAGATTCTGTTTTCTTTTGTATTCAGCTTTTAAAGCGATATTGTTCGGTGACTTCTTAAGTTGTTTCCATAGGGCATCTTTTCTTTGTATGTCTGTTAGTATGTTGTCTGTTATCCATGGATTTTGTTTCGTTTGGGGGTGTATTTTTATTTTTGTTAATGCTTTGTTGTATATTTTGTTAAATGCAAGTTTAAGATTATTATATACAGCTTCAGTAGAGTCTAAAGATGCTATCTGCATCCAGTCTGTTTTTCTGATTTCATCGTTCACTATTGCTTCGTTTACGATGCTATGATACTGTTTTGTAGTCTCAGTGATTTTTATGGGTTCTGGTTCAGTGTGTAACTGCAATGCTGTGAAATAATGGTCTGCTAGTTTGCATGTTATGATGGCTGCTGTGTGGCTGTTTGAAGGGGCCCTTATATTTATATGATCAATGCAGGTTGAGGTTGTTGTGTTTCCGACTATCTCTTCTCGTGTATACGACTGTATGGATGGGGTTATGTTATATGCCGATAATAGGTCTAGGTATTGTTCTGTGTTGTTATTTATGTTCCTAATGTTTATATTAATGTCTCCTATTATTATCAAGTATTTTGAGGTGCCTACTTTCGTGGGTGAAAGCCATCTGTTTAGTTCTTCTAGGAATTTTGTGGTGCTTAAGTTGGGTGGTCTGTATATTGCCTTTAATATCAAGGAGATTTCTTGTTTGATGTTTTTAATTTCGATGCATATGTTTTCTGCGTATTCTAATTTATAGTTTATTTCTGTTACTTCTAGTTTATGTTTGGTAAATATTATTATACCACCGCCTCGTTTTGTTTGTCTGCAGTGTTTTTTTGTTGGAAGTGTGGCATTTGGTAGGAGGATGCCTCTTCGTTTGTCGTAGATACTTCAGTCAGTATTAAAATGTCTATTTCGTCTATATCTTCCTTCAGATAAGCTTGCAGGGTCAGCCAGTATTTTTGAATGCTTCTGATGTTGATGTGGAGAATAGATAGTCCTTTTTTGGGGATTGTCAGTTGTTTCCATTCTGATATTGATTTCAGAATGTGGCAATTATCATGTTCTGGGGTGAATACGTCTGCTTGATGGTGTGCATTCATGTTGGTTGCGGTGCTGGTCCTTCTTTACGAGTTGTCAATATTCCTTTCTATGTGACAGCCTGTTGAGGTCATCTACGGATTTTATTTCGATTGGTTTTGAGTCTTGTGTCTTTCTGAGGAATATTTTGCTGTCTCTTATCCATATAAACTGGTAATTGTTTTCTGTTTTTACTTTCCTTGCTTGGTAGAATATTTTCTGATAGTGTGGAGTAATGTAATCAGACAAGTATATTGGGGTGTTGTCGTGGTCTCCTTTCAGATCCTTTACTACTGGATTTTTAATCTTGCTAGCTTTTATAAGTGTAGTTTTTGTTAGGCTGTTGGTTAGTCGTACTACGACGGGAGAAGGACGGGTATTATTTTCTCTTTTCCTTTTTTGGGGTAACCGATGCACTGACTGGATGTCTCTTGGTTCAATGGGGGAGCCGATTTTTTGGCTTAGTTGTATTACAGTGTCCCTTAGAGGTTCGGTAGCTATTTCTGGGAAACCATTTATGAGGAGGTCATTTTTGTGCTGCTGTTGGTTTGAGAGCTTGTACTGTTGCTTTAGAGAGTTTAGTTCTTGCCGTAGGTCCGTTGTCTCTTAAGTTAAATTATGCTGTCTTTCAGTTAGCTCTTTGATGCAGTTTTTAATTTCTCTAACGGTCTGTAACATATCTTCTATCGAGTTATTATTAAATTTAATAAATGCCTCGTATTGGTTAAATTTTTCTGTAATTTGTGCGGTATGTTTTTTAAATAGTTCTCCAACAAAATCGATTAACACAGTCTTTTAATTTTTGTAATCTATTTTCTAGTAATGCATTTAAAGATGGCTCACCTGGGTTTCCGTTGTTGTTTTCTTTGTTTTTAATTCCCTCTGTTGTTGATAGCTGTTTACTGCCTGCGGTTGTTTTCTGCGTTGGCTGTTTTCCGCCTGCGGTCAAAGGCGACGTTCCTTTGTTATCTCTGCAATGGGGACACTTCCACTCGTCACGATTCTTGTTTGATTTTCTCTGCCAGGTAGTCTCGGACAATCCTGAACATAAAAAATGCATGTTTCTTTCACAGTTCCTACATGTTACGTGGTTTTCTTCGCCCATTAGGTCTTCTTGGCATATGTAGCACTTCATACTTCTTGTTTGACGTTAATAATAATAATAATAATAATAATAATAATAATAATAATTTTTTTTTTTAACATTTTATTATGTCTCAGTATAAATTACATACAATAATAATATTTACAAAATTTACAATAAGGTTTATACAGAATTTTTGAATTTAGAATATAATGATAATAATAATAATAATAATAATAATTTTTTTTTTTTTTTTTATAAACGACTTATTTGTTTTTGTTTTTACAATGAAAATGATAAGGTTTACTATCACACAGAGTATCTGCACACATACAATGAAAAACATATTATCTTTTCTGTACAGTACGAAAATTCGATATACAAATTGCAGAGTACATTTTATAAATATGAATACACATTTTTTTAAACTAGGTAAATATGGATTGGCACCAATGTGCACACAATTCACGATACAATGCAGTAATGCAGAGTACACACACAATTCAATAATAATAATAATAATTTTTTTTTTTTTTTACATTTTATTATGTCTCCTCAGTATAAGTTACATACAATAATAATATTTACAGTATTTACAATAAGGATTATACAGAATTTTTTTTTTTTATGTCTCAGATGAATTGCATACATAGTTGCTGTAGTAATTATATGTATATAATATTTATAACGCATTACAAGTGTGTATAACAGATACTTGCAAGTTAGTAATTTTCTTCCTAGAAGCTTAGCAGAGCTTATCTGAGGAAGATAATAGATGACAGAGGGTGGTGGTTTCATGGTTGTGTTCCTATAGTGCTCACAAGCCAGATGTTGATTTTACTTTTTGTTGGTACGTGCTTGAAAGACTTCGACTACTATTACAGTTTAACTTTTTTTTTTTTTTTTGTGAAAATAGGGTTGCATTTAGACATGTAGTAGTAGTCTTGTAGTGGTAGTTTTTTGAGAGAGGGGGTTGTCGTAGGTTTGTGTGTGTGTGTATGTGTGGTGGGGGAGAGAGAAACAGGAATTGCTCTAATTTTCGTTCTCGCTATAATATTTATATAGTGCCTGTTTCGGCTCTCTGTATGTTCCTAGGTTTCTGTCGTCGAACGGCAGTTTGTTTATCATCTCAGGTACGTAAAAGTTTCGGGTGGCTTTGCCGTAGTGATTGTTGTACTTATATGTTATGTAGTTTGTTGACTGTGGTCTTGTTATTTGATATGTTGTTCTGGTTACTCTACATATTGGGCTGTAGTAGTGTTTTAACATGATTGTGTAGTGGCGTAATTGTTTCACCTTAAATATTTTGTGTTTTGTCCATGCTTCCTGCATAAGAGTGGGTTGTTCCCAGAATATCAGTTTTATCATTTTATGTTGCAACCATTGTAGCCTGTTAAGTCTGTAGTCTGCGCAAAATGCGTATGATGTGATTGAATATCTTAAAATGTTTTCACATAATGCTTTATGTGATAATAATAATAATAACAATAATAATAATAACACATTAGGATTCTTTTGGTTTGTTCTAACATCCTATCAGCTGATCAATCAAGAAAGGCATTCTGCTTAATCCAACATTTAATAATTTCATAAATGCTTGGCACGAATTATTTTCTTCTTCGAACATCATTTGGACGAACCCGTCACCTGCTTAATTTCAATACCAACGTAACGTTTACTTTTCATAAAGAGCAACCACGAACGGAAAGTGGGGAGGTATGGGGGTATGTAAAGAAAAGAAATTATACATCTATTTCGAATGAAACTTTTAGAAACAAAAAAAAAAAAAAGCAATCTATTCGAGGATTAATGCAGTCTAACTCCTGTCGAAGCTAACTCGACTCCAAACTCTCGACAGCGTGTCGTAAAATTAATAAAAGAAAATCTTCCTACAACCATTTGCAATTCATTCGTTTCATTCCATTATTATTGAAAAATAATATTCTTAATTTTATTAATGTTATGATTTTTGTTCTTCCACTAGTAGTCTTTTAACGAAAGAGCTGTTGCATTCATATAGTAAACCCTACCCACCCGCCACTGAAATTCAACGATATCATTAACAAATAAACTACTCTGAAAATTCAAACTCTTATCATAATTGTAATTTTATAATTTAATTCGAATGGTTCAGTTAACATCATTTGTTATTAATAATAAACGCTAATATAACATAATTAAGGCGAAATCATACAATAGTGTGTTCGATTCAACATTGTACGGTAAAATCTGTTTGTACAATTTGGTTAGAAAAGAATGAACAAGAACAACCAGAAAGAGGAACAAAACCTATAATATGACAGAAATCGCTTTGTTCCTTAAAAAATGTTTCGACATACCTTAACATAATTACATCCTGTCCCAGAATAATGTAAACACACAACCCATGAAGAATCTGCACTCACGTGTTATTTAAGGAGATATTGTTCGTTAGAAAAGTAGCAGAATATTCACAGCATTCCCCAAAGGAAGACGTTCAGACCGCTCCATAACATAATGAACGAGAACGGTCACTAACAGCAGACCTCTTGAATATCATAAAAAATTCTCTCTTTTCGTTCCATTATTTTCCTGATTCAAGGAAAAACATTCGGGTGAACCATAACATAATGAACGAGAACAACCCCGAAGCCGAACTGCTATCCATAATACAGAAGAAAATCATTTGTTGGCTCGAACTTTCTTTGAAATGATCATGCCAGAAAACCACCGCATCTAATCCAGCACTTAATAAACGACCAAGCAATAAAGAACCAGTGCGCTCGAATATCCTTTCGGAGATATTTGCATTCTAGCATTCTACTCACCAGACAGAGAGAAAGAGATTGCCTACTCCAAGTGCGACGTTCAGACTGAACCATAACATAATGAACGAGAACAGTCACGAACATCACACCTCTTGAAAATAATAAAAGCAGGTCAATCTCCGTTATAAAATATCCTTCGATAAACAAATCACATTCCTTACAACCAGCACGATACAGTTGAATCATAACTTAATGAACGAGAACAACTGTGACCGAAACTTACTGGAAAGGGTTGGAACTCCGAGAAAGCCAATATCACTGAATTATCCCTTGATAGATGCTCAGAACGAAACGCAATCAGAACCAACAGACCTCGACAACATTATCAAAGATGTCGCCATTGCTTATGAACAGTCTTAAATCCTTACCTTCAGTTGGAGATATATATATACATTTCAGTATAATTAAAGTGATCTGTCTTCTAAAATTTAACGATGTGTGTCTAAAGTTGTGTGAAACTTTAGGGACATTTCGGCTGTTTTATATAAGGTGAAAGCAGCATTGAAGTGGAAAGGCAATTGCCAAACTATTGTGACCTCATAATATGCAATATAATTTCTTCCTGTTTTAATAAAATGGGGATGAAAACGAGACCGTTTTGTTTTTACTTAATTGATTTAGTTGTTTCTTTACTAACAAGACAACAATGATTTGTCTGTTGCGTTCTTAAATTCAAAATTGAAATCTGACGTTTATTTCTAATTATATTTAATTAATTAATTTCTTTGTTTATTTATTTTTATTCTTTAGTAATTAAGAAACAACGATTTATGTGTTGCGTTCTAAATTACCAAATTTGAATTTCGACGATAATTAGAGGGTTTATTTAATTAACTTATGTATTTATTTTGTATAACTGAGTTATTTTTCAGTATATTTCTGATTTTTTTCTCACATCGTCACTTTAAAATATTTGCGATAGATTTTCGTGTCTTGAACAAGCCTTGTTCATTCCTTTTTTTAATTCTCTAATCATGGAAATTATTAAAATATTTTCTTTTATATAATTAAGAACATGATTTTTCATCTCTGTTAATATAAATATGTGCATATTAAACTAGTGCAATGAAGTCATTTAGATTGTAAATTGTACTACAGTAATCACTGTTTCATGTGGCTAAATCATCAACTACCTTTGCTGCAGAAGTTTAGTTTAATCCTTTATCCAAGTGTGAGCAAACAAAGTTTGCACCTGAAAGTGTTGCCCTAAAGGTGTTGCACTACCTTACCCCAGTCCTGAAGATACTTTCAGGCATAAACTTTGTTTGCTCACACTTGGATAAAGGATTAAACTAAACTTATTATATCTAACCAAGTGAAAAATAAACTCTCAACATATTTCTCTGAATCCGGAGTAATTTAATAATAAGGTTGCACACCCTTTGGCAACTCCTATAGGTTGGGATGACCTCTCATTGCTTCTGCCTTTGTATCTCCACTACTGAGCCTGGCTCCCACTGACGAGACCTCAATAAAGGTCGAAACCGGTATGGGTAGTGGCTCTTGCCTTAATGCATAGCATTACACATATCCACAAGGAGATGACTTTGCATTA
The DNA here is from genome assembly GCF_054136105.1 of Typopeltis vanoorti. Taxonomy (NCBI): domain Eukaryota; kingdom Metazoa; phylum Arthropoda; class Arachnida; order Uropygi; family Thelyphonidae; genus Typopeltis; species Typopeltis vanoorti. The sequence goes on along the minus strand of NC_143549.1, from coordinate 9,930,038 downwards.
TGGAAGATACTGAGATAGGAATGATGAGAGCTTTCTCCACCTTTGCAACGAGTTGCCTGGTGTTGCACTACCTTACCCCAGTCCTGAAGATACTTTCAGGTGCAAACTTTGTTTGTTCACACTTGGATAAAGGATGCAGCTTTGCTAAAACCTTATTTCGATGCCAACTGCATGACAGTCAGAAATACATACCGTATAACAAGACCTCAGACTACTAATTATATCACATATAAATACAATAATCACTACGGAAAGGCCACGCGAAACTTCTACATCCCAGACATGATAAACAAATTACCTTTTGAATACAGAACCCTACAAACTACAATAGCCTGAAAAGAGCTCTAAGGACACACTATGAACAAGAAACATGCACCCTAAATACCACACAAACTTAATGAAACACAATATATCAGTTCAGGCCTCTTGTTCAGCGACTCATCAAGACATACCATGTTATCGTGCGCGTGAGTTTATTTGTGTGTGTGCGTACACGAATTTCTCAATCAACGGCTGCAGTGGAAATCAAACCTATTAAACATCAGCCTAATTCCCTACACAGCAAACAGACCAATAAATAATAACTAACTGGTGTCATCCTCAGATAAGCTTAACAAATAAGCTTCAAGCATGAAAGCTAAGAAATTATCTGTCATCCAAGACCAATAAAAAAAGAGTCGAGAAATCCATATATCATTTTAAGTGCTGTAGTTACAGTGCTTAAATATATTAAAATCAAATTTGTAAATATTTGTAACTCATTGTTAAATGAATAGATGCTGGATTATTATTATTATTATTATTATTTATAAAATTTTATTTTATAATTTTATTTTAAAATTTTATATATTTATAAAATGTACTCTGCATTATGTATATCGAATTTTCGTACTGTACAGAAAAGATAATATGTTTTTCATTGTGTGTGTGCAGATACTCTGTGTGATAGTAAACCTTATCATTTTCATTGTAAAATTAAATAAGTTGTTTATATAAAATAAACCTTATTGTAAATATTATTATTGTATGTAATTTATACTGAGACAAAATAAAATGTTTAAAAAAAAAAATTATTATTATTAATGCAATATTAACGAATTATACGTTGATCAACTACGAGAGAAGAGAACAAAGGAGGACGCCATATTAGAAAATACAGCAAGATCGTCAAACAAGAAGTATGAAGTGCTACAAATGCCAAGAAGACCTAACGGGGGATGAAAACCACGTAACATGTAGGAACTGCCAAAGAAACATGCATTTTTTATGTTCAGGATTGTCCGAGACTACCTGGCAGCGAAAAAAATCAAACAAGAATCGTGACGAGTGGAAGTGTCCCCATTGCAGAGATATCAAAGGAACATCGCCTTCGACCGCAGGCAGAAAACAGCCAACGCAGAAAACAACCGCAGGCAGTAAACAGCAATCAACAACAGAGGGAATTAAAAACAAAGAAAACAACAATGGAAACCCAGGTGAGCCATCTTTAAATGCATTACTTGAAAATAGATTACAAAACCTAAAAGACTGTTTAATCGATTTTGTTGGAGAACTATTTAAAAAACATACCGCACAAATTACAGAAAAATTTAACCAAATACGAGGCATTTATTAAATTTAATAATAACTCGATAGAAGATATGTTACAGACCGTTAGAGAAATTAAAAATTGCGTCAAAGAGCTAATTGAAAGACAGCATAATTTAATTAAAGAGACAACGGACCTACGGCAGAACTAAACTCTCTAAAGCAACAGTACGAGCTCTCAAACCAACAACAGCACAAAAATGACCTCCTCATAAATGGTCTCCCAGAAATACTTACGGAACCTCTAAGAGACACTGTAATACAACTAAGCCAAAAAATCGGCTCCCCCATTGAACCAAGAGACATCCAGTCAGTGCATCGGTTACCACAAAAAAGGAAAAGAGAAAATAATACCCGTCCTTCTCCCGTCGTAGTGCGACTCACCAACAGCCTAACAAAAACTACACTTATAAAAGCTAGCAAGATTAAAAATCCAGTAGTAAAGGATCTGAAAGGAGACCACGACAACACCCCAATATACTTGTCTGAATACCTTACTCCACACTATCAGAAAATATTCGACCAAGTAAGGAAAGTAAAAACAGAAAACAAATACCAGGTTATATGGATAAGAGACAGCAAAATATTCCTTAGAAAGACACAAGACTCAAAACCAATCGAAATAAAATCCGTAGATGACCTCAACAGGCTATCACATTGAAAGGAATATTGACAACTCGTAAAGAAGGACCAGCACCCCAACCAACATGAATGCACACCATCAAGCGGACGTAATCACCGCGAACATGATAATTGCCACATTCTGAAATCAATATCAGAATGGAAACAACTGACAATCCCCAAAAAAGGACTATCTATTCTCCACATCAATATCAGCATTCAAAAATAATGGCTGACCCTGCAAGCTTATCTGAAGGAAGATATAGACGAAATAGACATTTTAATACTGACTGAAGTATCTACGACAAACGAAGAGGCATCCTCCAACCAAATGCCACACTTCCATCAACAGAAACACTGCAGACAAACAAAACGAGGCGGTGGTATAATAATATTTACCAAACATAAACTAGAAGTAACAGAAATAAACTATAAATTAGAATGCGCAGAAAACATATGCATCGAAATTAAAAACATCAAACAAGAAAACTCCCTGATATTAAACGCAATATACAGACCACCCAACTTAAGCACCACAAAATTCCTAGAAGAATTAAACAGATGGCTTTCAGCCACGAAAGTAGGCACCACAAAATACTTGATAATAATAGGAGACATTAATATAAACATTAGGAAATATAAATAACAACACAGAACAATACCTATACCTATTATCGGCATATAACATAACCCTATCCATACAGTCGTATACACGAGAAGAGATAGTCGGAAACACAACAACCTCAACCTGCATTGATCATATAAATATAAGCGGCCCTCCAAACAGCTACACAGCAGCCGTCATAACATGCAAACTAGCAGACCATTATTTCACAGCATTGCAGTTACACACTGAACCAGAACCCATAAAAATCACTGAGACAACAAAAGAGTATCATAGCATTGTAAACGAAGCAATAGTGAACGATGAAATCAGATAAACAGACTGGATGCAGATAGCATCTTTAGACTCTGCTGAAGCTGTATATAATAATCTTAAACTTGCATTTAACAAAATATACAACAAACCATTAACAAAAATAAAAATACGCCCCCAAACAAAACAAAATCCATGGATAACAGACAACATAATAACAGACATACAAAGAAAAGATGCCCTATGGAAACAACTTAAGAAGTCGCCGAACAATATCGCTTTAAAAGCTGAATACAAAAGAAAACGGAATCTCCTAACAACCCAGATTCGAACGGCAAAAAGAAACTATTACAGCAACAAATTAACAACAGCACAGAACGACATAAAGGAAACCTGGCACCTGATTAATGAAATGCTGGACAATATACACAGAACCACTGCCACAGAAACAATAAAACACATCTTTGCCTGCGACCCCAAATCCCTCAAACAGTTGGCAAACAACTTTAATCAGCACTTCGTGAACTCTGTCCAAAAGCTACAAGAAACAACCTTTCCTCACACATACGAACATTCTCCACTAGTTCCACGAGCAACCCAGTCGATGTGGTTCCTGACAGTAACAAAAGAAGAACTATTACTGGCAATTCAACAAATTAATCCTAACAAAGGACCGGGGATAGACGGAATCAGACCAAAAGACATCAAGAAACACTCAACCGACCTACTTCCAGTTATACAAAAACTGTTAAATAAAATCTTCGAAACGGGACACATACCTGAAACACTGAAGACTGCATTAATCACACGCATACACAAACAGGGAAAAAGAAATATAATAAGTAATTACAGACCTATTGCCACGCTGCCTGTAATCAACCAAATCATGGAGCGCATTGTACATCAGAAACTCTCCACATACGTTGAAAATTTCAAATCATACCCAAAACACAATATGGCTTTCAAAAAAATAAAGGAACAGCAACACTCGGGGAAGATTTCACAGATCTAATAAACGCTGCATTGGATAAAAACAGAATAACATTAGTGGTATTCATTGACCTAACAAAAGCATTTGACACACTAACACATAAAACCTTGTTAACGAAACTTACCCATATCGGAATTGGAGGTCGTCTACTCCAGTGGTTTAAAGCATACACGAAAAACATAAAGCAGATCACACGTATAGGATCAGCACACAGCAAAGAGGTACATGTAACCTGTGGAGTACCGCCACTAGCTGTCCTATCTCCCATTCTATTTAACATATACACACACGACATAAGCCAACTCTCCCTAAAAAGTAAAATCTTCCAGTATGCAGACGACACTGCCATAGTATCCATTCACAACACTGCAAAAATCGCTTACAAAAATATGCAACACGACATCAATCAAATCACTAACTGGTTAACCGAAAACGGCATATATATATAAACCCTGGAAAAACAAAGCTAATGATATTAAAAAAACCCCAAACCCTGCCCATAGAAACTAAATATCTCACTATCAAACATTCATCCTCCTATACACAAAATGCAGGACCTAAAATCACAACCATCACACAGGTGAAAACAACACGCTATCTTGGACTTCACTTCGATGCAGATCAAAGTTGGAATAGCCATACAAAATACCTACATACCAAGCTTAGGATAATAGCAAGCAAACTATACAGATTAAAAGATATTGCCCCAACCCACGTAAAAATAGTAATCTATAAAGCATTATGTGAAAACATTTTAAGATATGCAAGCACATCGTACGCATTCTGCGCAGACTACAGACTTAACATTCTACAATGGTTGCAAGATAAAATGATAAAACTGATATTCTGGGAACAACCCACTCTTATGCAGGAAGCATGGACAAAACACAAAATATTTAAGGTGAAACACTTACACCACTACACAGTCATGTTAAAACACTACTACAGCCCAACATATAGTGTAACCAGAACAACATATCAAATAACAAGTCCACAGTCAACAAACTACATAACATATAAGTACAACAATCAGCACGGTAAAGCCACCCGAAACTTCTACGTACCTGTCATGATAAACAAACTGCCGTTCGACAACAGAAACCTAGGAACACATACAGAGAGCTGAAACAGGCGCTATATAAATATTATATAGCGAGAATGAAAATTAGAGCAATTCCTGTTTCTCTCTCCCCCACCACACATACACACACACACAAACCTACGACAACCCCCCCCTCTCAAAAAACTATCACTACAAGAACACAAAGAAACAAACACACCATGTCTAAATCCAACCCTATTTGCACAAAAAAAAAAAAAAAATTAAACTGTAATAGCAGTCGATGTCTTTCAAGCACATACCAACAAACAGTAAAATCAACACCTGGCTTTTGACCACTATAGGAACACAACCATGAAACCACCACCCTCTGTCATCTATTATCTTCCTCAGATAAGCTCTGCTAAGCTTCGAGGAAGAAAATTACTAACTTGCAAGTATCTGTTATACACACTTGTAATGTGTTATAAATATTATATACCTATAATTACTATAGCAACTATGTATGCAATTCATCTGAGACATAAAAAAATAAATAAAATAATTCTGTACAATCCTTATTGTAATTCTGTAAATATTATTATTGTATGTAACTTATACTGAGATATAATAAAATGTAAAAAAAAAAAAATTATTATTATTATTATTGTTGAATTGTGTGTGTAGGTTGCATTACTGCATTGTATCGTGAATTGTGTACACATTGATGCCAATCCAAATTTAGCTAGTTTAAAAAAATGTATATTCATATTTATAAAAAGTACTCTGCATTTTGTGAATATGTTTTTCATTGTGTGTGTGCAGATACTCTGTGTGATAGTAAACCTTATCATTTTCATTGTAAAAATAAATAATTCGTTTATATAAAATACACATTATTGTAAATATTATTATTGTATATAATTTATACTGAGACATAATAAAATGTTTAAAAAAAAAATTATTATTATTATTAATGCATTACACAAAAAAAAGAAAAGAAAGAAAAATCTGTACGAATTTCATTGTTCCAAAAAAAAGGAAAAAAAAGAATTAAACCTGTTGTAAATATGTAATCACAATATATAATCATAATTTTAATAATTAAAAAAGATTACATTAAAAAATATTTAATCAATGTATATATCATATGTCATCAAATCTATGTAATGTAATGTATGTATCATATGTAATCAAATATATGTATGTACTCAATGTATGTATCACGTGTAATTTAAATATGTAATCATTAATTTTAATTTCAATGATTATTGTATTTATTTAATTTATCTGAAAAATAATAAATGTTAAAAATTATATGTAATGCATATGCATATGTAATGTAAATATATATGGATATATACAGAACGTACTTGTACAGTATACAAAAAAAAAAGATTATAAAAAAATATATTAGCAGTAAGTGTAAATATATGCAGATTAGTGTGCAAGTATGTATTGTAAATATTATATGTGAATAATAATAAAGTTGTTTATTATTAAAAATATATATATATATCTATATTATACAGTAAAAATTATTATTATTATTGAATAATAATAATAATTATAATAATTATAATTATAATAATAATAATACATTTTCAGAAGTATCTTCATCACTCAACAATATTCTTCTGCTGAAAAAATCTAGTTTTCGATTAAAATTAGATTTTAAAATATCTCTTTAAAGATAAGATTTAACTTATGATTGGTTAATCAGTCTCATACGGAAGTAGAGGAATTTTTAATCCTGCAGAAGTTGAATCCGGTTCCACAGTCATAAGATCAACCGCCCTATCCCAGTATTGGCTTGGGTTTTGTGCAAATGCCGACTTACTACGGAAGATCTCCTGAAGTTGAATTGTGAAAGTAATTGTAATCGCTACTTTTATGTTTTACAAACTATTTAATTCCCGCGAGTATTCCAAAAATATAAAAAGAAAGCTAATTCAGTTGCACTCATTTTGCAACAGAAATCTATATTTGCTATGAGCTCCTGAATCCCTGTTTAAGTCTTCTGCACTTCGACCTCTCTCCCTCTGTTGTTCTTTCGTGGCGTTTCTTCTTTGAGATTGACTTCACTATCTAAAACCTGGTAAACGTTCGCTCGTTTCGTATCAAGAGCGGTAAGATTTTGAAGATTTTTGGAGCTAAATAGATATAGTGTTTGTGTACTCTTTCTGTGCTTTTCGAATTAACTATGTTAAGCCCACTTTTCTGCAGAAGTATCTTTTCTAATGCTTACGTACTGGCTATCCATCTTTTAAAAAAGTAATGTCCTGTGAATATACTCGTACAGTTGTCTAAGTAGTAGGATATATATTTAAGTAAATAATATAAGTAAATTTATAAGTAAATTTATGTCTTTGATAAGACCACACTTGGATTACTGTGCGCAGATTTGGTCTCCTGGGCTACAAGGATGATAAAGAAGCTGTGGAAAGGGGTAAGAGCTAGGTTTTTCTCCCAGAGAGCAGTGAGTGAGTGGAATAATTTTCCCTTAGGGGTAGTGGGTGCATCTAATGTGAATGAATTTAAAGGAATGTATGATAGCTAGTTTGGGTGATTTATAGCCTCGCTCGATGAGTCCTTGACTCCCTGGAGGTCTCAGATAATAATAATGATAATGCTAACAATCATAATAAATGCATATCATGATAACTCATTATTCTATCTTTGTTTTTTGGTCTGAATTATCCGACCCATAGATGCATATGGCATCCAGAGTATATACTTTTTGGTTTTTCTTTCCCAATATATATATACTAGAAAGAAAACCGATCCTGCAACTTCCGAATTACAACGAGAAACATCGAGAACAAATCGCTGATCACTTCCTACATTTGACTCTGATTTGTAGGAATTCCTATCATGAAGTTAGAAACTGTTGTGATCCTTCTAGGTGAGTCTATTAAACTGTAATATTGGCCAAGAGAATGTCTTTTAATATTTCACTTAGGAATTCGAGCAGCACAGTTTATTGCAATATTGAAATAAAATTGAGTCTGCAACGAAATTTGATGTATTCGTAATGGAATGAAGTGACTTTTTTGTTTTTGTAATTAATTTCGCACCTGTCTTAGGAAATGACCTTAAGGATCAAATTAAGAACCTAAAGGCTGAGGGTATTTATAAATTAATTTAAAATAACTCAATTTCTCTTCAAAATGTATTAAAGAAAGTTAAAAGGAGATTCAAGAAAATTTAAAACTGAGAAGAATTTCATTAATCCTTCAAGAAGTTAATTATGAATTAAAGATCCTCTCCTGTTGCCTTCCTTTTTGAGTAAAATATACTAGAGGAGTCATTTAATTAAATTAAAATCGTTTTTTTAATTTATTCCAGCAACCGCTAAATAAAAAGTTGTTTTTTGTTACTTCTTTCACATTTATATTTCAATAAAAGTGAATTTGTTTTAATGTTTCTTGTTACTGCTGAAATACTTTTCACTGTTTAAATATGCGCTTTCTTAGGTGGCTACTTTATAATGACAGTAATTTTGGAATCATCTGTTAAAACAAGCAAACCTTGTTTTAACAACAAATACATTTTATAGTGAAGAGTTTAGTTCCACGCAAAATATAATAATTAATTAATTAAATAAAAAATAAAAATAAAATAAAAAATCGTTCTCTGACCAACGCTACCATATTTCCTAAAAAAAGGAAATAGAAAAAAGTAAGATTACCTCTTCATTTTGAAACATGCAACCACTAAAATGCTGGTAATATCCACTGTCATTAATGTGTATTTAATGGATAAATGTGCCCAGGGTGACCACATCTAGTACTTTCGTACTAGATCTAGTACGTTTTATAAATATTTAGTGTTCTAGTATGTTCACCAAGAAATCTAGTACTTTTTCCCTTCCGAATAATAATAATAAGAAGAAGAGGAACAACAACATCATGAGAGTTAGACATGAGTTTAATATTTTTCTCTTCTCCCACCTCTCCATATGTCACATTCAGTGACACAAGAATGATTTCTCTTTTTTTCCTATCGCTAGTCTCCTCCCCCCCCCCCCCCGTACTCGCGCAATCCGAACTGGCATTAGCCAATGAAAATATATTCTTCGCTCTTCAAACACTTCTCGCGCATTATAAGAAGTCTAGTGTTTTTATTAATTTTATTAACAAAAACTTGTTTAATTCTTCATCGAAAATATTATTATTTAGATTTTACTTTTAAACATGGACAAGTGACAAGGAAAACGTTCTAAATTTAAAATTAATTCTAAATCTAAGGAGAAAATGTGTAGTGCATGAGTCAGTAAAGTACATAAACGAGCAATTGAAAGTGAGGATCTCAATGCCGGCCCTTCCCACTCACAAGAAACCGCTTCTCACACAGGTAATTCAGATAAAAGAGAAAGTGATACTAGTTATGATTCAAATTCAGGTTTGCAAGGCGCATCTAAAAGATGAAAAAATCATATAAGCAAAAATTCAAAGAAGAATGGTTGGAGGATCCCTTTTCTTAAATCCTGGATTTATTAAGGTAAAAGTAAAGGACACACCGCGTATTGTAAATTTTGTGATATAAGCATTAATGGTAGCAAATGTCTATTGATTCGTTATGCAAACACTCCAAAACGCTAGCAGAATGTAGAATCTAAAATAAGCTCACCAGGTATAATGCTATCGTTTAAATCCAGTTCCAAATATCAGTCGGAAAAAAAATTAAAGAGGCAGAATTAAGATTATGTGCATGATGCAGACAGGTCCCTTCCGTACAGGGGTGCAAAGAGTGCAATGAATCCGGACGGCACAATTTAGGGGCACAATATAATCGAACACGTTCATAAAAAATAGGGAATAAATTGAGCCTCTCTCTTCCATGTTATCCCCATAAATTTCACTAGTGGATCTTCTCATCTTGTAGGTGGTCTTCCTGGTTTTCTCTTTATTCTTGTTGCCAGTTGAATATTCTATATGTCCATCTGTTATTCCTGAGTCTGGCTATGTGACCTGTCTATCTCATCTTGCTTTCATATACTGCAGTCACCACATCTTTTATGCCTGATCTCTTTCTTAGTTCCGTGATTCTAACATGTTCCATTTTGTTGATGTTACAAATCGTACGTTCCATTGCACGCTGAGTTATTCTGAGAGTCTCCTCTTCTTTTCTTGTCGTGTTCCATGTTACAAGAGCAAGTTTGTTTATTATATAAAAATAAGTTTTTTTTTTTTTTAATATTTGTGCTTTTTCTTTATTTCAATATACATTCCACTTAATGAGTAGTATAATAAAATGATTCATAATGTGTTATTGTACTTCGGGATCCTTTAATTTTTAATGGAAAGGGGGGAGGCCCAAAAGTTTTGCACTCAGGAGTCGCAAACCAACGGAACGGCCCTGGATGCCGAATACAGTCTGCTTTTGTGGATTATGGATACTCTTCCAACTCTATTGAAAACAATGCTCCTGATAGTGAAATTGCTAAGAAAATACAGTGTGGACGCACTAAATGTAACTTTTTATAAAAAAAATGCTTTGGCTGTAGATTCACACAATGAAATCTCAAAAAAAAACACTTTGATGAAAGGACTGCTTTTGACAAAAGAAAAATTGAAATATTCATCAGCTACAGATTTTACTCTTTCTGAAGAGTTAATTAATTTAGCAAAATCCGATAAAAATAATGAATAAATACTTCCAGTGTTTTTCCTGTGGGTGGGAACACGTGTATATATATATATATATATTATATTATATATGGTATTATATATATGGTAAACATTATATGGTAAATTAATACATGCGAAGTGCTAGAGTTACAACTGGGACTTCTCTTATGATGATTGACAACTGCAGCTCTTGGACTCATAGATGACTACAGTTAGGTGAGTTTTGACTTTTTTTCTTTTCATATTTGTTGTACATGTGTTAATTTAGCGGTTTTACATTGAGTTCATCTATGATAATAAGGTAGTAATATCGTAAAATGTCTTAAATAGAGTGAAACGAAAGCAAATGAAAATTTAGTACTTTTTTTTTTCAGATCTGGTACCTTTTTTCCTGCATAAGTTAGTATGAAATATTTTTGCTGGGTGGTCACCCTGAATTTGTGCCACGAGAGGTTTCCTTAAATTTACATGAAAAACAAGGGAGATAAGTAATGCTATTTATTTAACGCCTTATACTGTATTTCAGCCGGTTCGCGCGGTTAGCCTAGTGGTTTTGCGCTTCGCAACCATATGCCTAGGGAAGGAGTGTCTTGGGCTCGATCCCGTCGCCGACGTGAGGAGCTTAAGGATTTTCCTCAGCCATAGCCAAGTTAGCGATCTTGGGCATGGACAGCAGGGTTTTTCCGCCGGTTTATCTGGGGTTTTTCATCCCGCAAGCAGGCAAACCGGACCAATGAACACACACGGATCTACAGTCATAAATACTTAACCCCTTATGAGGGGGTTCAACTCGCCCCAATAGGGACGGGGGAGAATAGGGAGGAAACTCCGTATGAATAAATAAATAAAAACTGTATTTCAGCCTGAATATTACAGGCGATCATCAGTAGCGACAACAGTTAATTACAAAGTAAAACGCGAAGAATGGATTGATTTTAAAAGGTAAGAGCCGCGTGACGTTATATGTAAAACAATTCAATGGTATAACTGAGGAAATATTGCAATATTAATTATTCATTCGCTATTAAAAATAAAATAAACAATATATTGATGTCTGATTAAAATAAGACTTTCGCATATCCTAGATAGAAAGGAGCGGTCATTCCGATTTATGTTCGGACGGTGGAGTAAGGCCTCAGCGCTTTCTTTAAAAACGCAAGTTCAACATTATACCGACATTGATGAAGTAAGCGTGTTTCAGAACACAAGACACTGTGATAATGTAAGGTTGCCGTTCTTCTGTTATCTTTTCTACAGTGTCCAGTTTAAGAACGATGAAAGTCACGAGGCACCTGGAAAACACGTGGAAGAGCCAGAGGAGAGTGTTTATCCTTAGAAGATAGAAGCCATGCTGATGATTTGTTGATAGGAAGAAAAGGAGCCACTAAATCGTATTTCTTAAGAACTATGGAAATGGGTTCTGAGATGCCACAATTGTATGGGATCGGAACTCGACGTACTTTTTCCTTTTTTATATGAGCTAGGAGTATAGGGATTAATGAATATTTGTTTAAATAGCTAATGAATGATCAATATTGCAATATACCCTCATTTACGAGTATACACCACTGCGTTGTTTTATGTATAACATCAGGCGACTTTTACTTTTGCAAATCAATCCATTGTTTGCTCTACTGTGTAATTAACTATTGTGGCCACTGATGATGGATGGCCTGTAATATTCAGCCTGAAATATATGGCTTTAAATAAATAGTTTTTTTTTATTTACATTCACAAGCATCATTGGCAAGGGTGGGATTCATTTTCGATCTCTTAATATTAGTTGGAGAGAAAATATTATCCATTTGACGGCATTTTTACTCTGTATGCTGAAGTGGTATAGAGTACAGGGGCTGTGGATAATATAAACACTTTTTGTAATTATTTTCTTTTAAGAAATTGTGACTTATAAGTACAAGGCACTCTCTTGCTAGTACTTTATAATTTTCCCTTTATCTAATAATACATCGTTACATTTACACTTAAATATTAAAATATCTTTAAAATTAACAGTTGACATTAGTTTACTACGATGCCAGACACGTCCCTTAAAACCAAACCGAAAATTGTTTCTGTCATATTTAGTTCCGTTTAGTTTTCTCCTAAGAAATTTTCCAGACGACTGTCGTTCCGTGACTTAAAATAAAGCAACGAAAGAATATAAGATCATTCCAAAAAGAAGAGTGAAATTCAATTTTAGTATCGGTATAAATTTATAATGTTAGTTTTGTTACGTACGTTGATACAAACTTTAAATAAAAAATCAATTCTTTCTGAATAAAGTTTAAGGATATTTAGTTCGGGGATAATTTCAAGGTCTTTTTACACACTGAACATCAAAGGAATTGAAGACAGGCACCAAAAAAACGTAAAACAGAATGAAATACCACGCCTTACATAACTGGTGTTAGTGAGAGGGTGGGGGAGGGGGGAGTGGAAGATACTTCTAAATAACAAGTGCATGTTATTTTATATTCGGCCAGTATGGATAATGGGAAAGAAAAGAGCAATAATATTCAAGGCTAAACTTAAAAATAAACTTCGTGAGTGGCAAGCAGATTTAATGGAGATAAATTTCGAAATGGAAATTTGGGAGTTTCAGATATACTTTAGTCTTTAGATTCTCGGAAAGTTCTAGTAAGGTAGACATAAACGATTTCTACCTCTACCTACGAGATTACAATATTCGAGTGAAGTGTTTTGTGTCAAATTTATAGTATTTCTGTTTCTAGCATGAGGAGGGATATCAAGTAACGCGTTAAAATTTCGACCTACCAGGTGTCATGTGTCCAAATAGCACGTATTCTTTCTTCTGTCTGGTTTCCTCTTTTGCAGGATGAAAACACCTAAGGGATTACTCTGTTAGCTCATAAAAGCAGTTTTCCCAATTTGGAATATTTTTATGTTACTTAAAGTCCCCTGAGAGTTTCCACACAGGTGGATCAATACTAAAGGCAGTGCTTTAAACAAGCGAGAGAAAGAGTGGGAGTTCAAAATGTTGCGAGCACTTCCGCAAGTTTTGTCTTTTTTTACTGATTCCGAGCACTTATTTGTTGAGGGATTTGTCTGTTATTTTTATTATTACTTTATTTTTTTTTGAAATATAAAGTAAACAACAGCATAATGCAACCAACCATTAAACCAGCAATTAGTGAAAATGATGCTAATGAGTATACACAGACGCTTCTAAAGTGGAGACAAAGTTTTGCCTTCTCAGTGCTTCCTGAACTTGTTTCACATACGAGAAATGTTTTTTTTTGTGAAGAAATTCTGTACAAATCGCAAATCTGTAAAACTACCGAATGCAGGTCTCACATTTGGGATGTTGTCTCTACAGCTGCATCACAATTCAGGGCGTTATCATTACAGTTAAGCCGATTCAGGACCTAATCTCGGTTCTCAATTTCAAACTCAGACAACAAAATTTTCTTCTTATTCGCCTATTTTTCCTAATTTTGTGCGGTTAAGGAATTGATCATCCGGTTTAACTTTACTTATGGGAGGTCCGAACCAGCTTGAAAACTGGTGTCTAAAAGCAGATTTTATTTCAGTGTAGTTAGCACCCACGAAAGGTTATAAATAAACTTGCATTACATTTGTACCGTGGGTTAGCTAAAGATATTTCTTCACAGTTTCAAATTCATCTCCCACCTAAAGTAAATCACAGCTCACGGCGAGATTGGAATCCGCGAACTGTTGGTTGGGGAGCGGATACGCCTAGCCAGCCTGGTTGGCAGAGGGGATATAGCGATACTGTAGCTAAGATCATTAAAAGTAAAGGAATTAGTGAGTCACATAAGTTGTGAAATATGGTCCATAGATGATAAACTGAATGACTTTCGATAATGATATTAAAGGTAGCATTTTGGTATTAAAATATGCTGTCCTTTCAATGTATTAGGACAGCTAATAATGCTTACATAACTTAGCAATGAGTGCGCTGCATGCTCAATACATTCCATGTTAGGAATAAAACGCTACTTCTTATATTATACCAAATTAAAATGCGATCTGATGATCACACATACATGAGATTTAAGAAATAGATTTTAATAAAAGAGTTCAATTTATATTTCGACATACAGTGGATGGTTGAGTAATCTTGAAACCTTTGTGACATCTGCTAAAGATGACAATGATACTGTTCAGTTCTTTCATGAAGTTTAAGTCGAAATTAAGTCATTTTCTCTGATTTTTCAAAATATACAAGGTTTACATTAATATGATGATGAGTCATTGCAGTTAATCCTCATATCGTGAAGTATTCATCGATTCATTACTTCTGTTTTTCTTTGCAGCTATGCTATGCATTAATTACGGGCAGAAGTACAAGCAAGAACACGAGAAGAGTGGGAAATATGGCGATAATTTATTAATGGACGAAGGAAAAGCGGAAGAACAGCTCAAAGATATGGAAAAGCTACTGAACCGAGGGTACCAGTAAGTGTTCTGCATTTTTGTTTAATTGTCTGACATTTTTAAACTCTATTCAGAACGGAATATGGTTGTTCCTCCCATAATTTTCAGATGCGATTTTTTTAAATATGAATATCCCATCCAACAAAAGTTAAAACTCATAACACATCAAGTACTGCGGAGGGACTAAAAGTTTAGAGTGGCTAATGCGATATTTTTCAAGCCACTTCAAACCTCCAAGCAATCTCAAATACTAAATGACGATCTCATCTACCAGTTGAAGACGTCAGTCGTGTTGTTTGTAGAGTGGATGCGCGCTCTCTTTATAGGCCAATCACATTCAATATTGAATCACACGTTAAGGAATGAAAATCATGCGGAATCTTCTTTTTATATATTTTCCTTTTTTTTTTCTTTTTTCGGTAACACAATAGTGCCGAATTCGAGCAAGTAGCTAAGGAGAGAAGAAATCTTTTAAAAATGTTCCTGAGAATCTGCGGGTTGTATGCATTGGGGAAAAGGTTATCAGAGAACACAGGCGGGCACGTTGGACGAGGGGAAATCTGATTGTTTTCAGTCAGGAGATGAATTTCATCTTGATGAATTTCAGTCCGCTGTGAGACAACTTCCCCGCTTACTGGATGAAGTGGCTTGAAGAGATCCATGTTTGGTTTATAAAGAAGGGTTTCCGAATTGTGTAAAACTAAATAAAAATACAAAAAATACGAAACTTTAATTTTAAAAACCAAAAAATTCTAAAATGTATTGCACAACTTTTATGAACGAGAGTCACATAAAATTTTATATACAAACATGTAATGAACGAGGAAAATGATAGGTTAGTTCTACGTGTTTGGATTAGACTGTTGGGCTGGTTCAATGAAAATTCATCGAAAGACGAGAATTCGTCTAAAATGCAATTCATCAAAAAACAATTCATATCATAACATTATCAAAAATTTATTTTTAAATTTTCGATAATGTTATGATAAAAGTGATCCGTTTAGAACAAAAACTCGACCATGCAGACTGCTTCTTGTACTGGCAATTCTACTAATTCCGCTAAGTCAGAGAGTTTTTGTAATACAGTACGTAATTTGGACACGTTATTTCTTTGTCGCCCCGAGTATAGCTGAACTGAAAACAGGAACGGTTCGACATTTTCTTGTAAAAGTTTCAAATAGCGAATCTGAGTAAAATTCATCCCGTAAAAATTGCTGTATTAAAGTCGCAAATTACTACTAGTAACAACAATAATAATAATGGAGCCTGCGTAGTTCACTCGGTACAAACGAAGCCGTTTATTTAGAAAGACTTGCGTAGTTGGAATCCCTTTTACGACGCGCATAATTTTTATCAGACCTGTTTAGCTAAAGGTAAGTTAGCAGGCATAATACGGAGACGGCTGGACTTTTCTTCCGGAAACAGGAAAATCAGTCCCATGAACACACATGAAACAGTTATCAGATAAGAAACCATATTGTTCTATAATTTGTCCCTATTAAAATAGCATTGCTTTCTCACTCTGCGAGGTTCAGTATTTGTTCTAAATGGATCAATTTTCTCATAACATTTTCGGAAATTTAAAATTTTCGGTGAACTGTTTGTTCTATGAATTGCATTTTCGATGAATTGTCTTTCGATGAATTGCAATTTCGATGAACTCTCCGGATACCCCATCCTCGTTCTTATCTGACGGGAGGAAAGTTGAAGAGCAGTAAAGTAGAGCACCGTCTCTGAAAGGTTTCTTCATCATCTTCTACTTTTGATGTTGCGAAATGCTTATTTCAATCCTCCTTTCCACTGTTTTCGTGCTCTTCTAGTATTTGGTTTCCATTTTTTATTCGCTTAATTATTGGTATTTTAATTTTAATTTTAACTATTTTGCATTTTGTTTACATGGTTTGTCATTTCTGTTTACACAATTTATTTATTTGTATTTATTTCTGAACTTGTCAATTGTTTTTCTGCAACTTTCCTAAGAATTTCGTTTCTATTGTATTTATCGCTTTGATTTCAACTGTTTCAACTCCTAATTCGGATGCATATAAAACTAGTGTCTTATTATACTTTTGCATATACTTGTCTTACTTGTATTTTTCACTATGTTTCGCTATACTTTGTTTTCTTTCTTTTACTTAATTTTCTCTTATTCCGGAATTCTGAGCTAACTTAAATTACTAAGCATTTAAACTCCCCAAGTTTTGGAATATTTTCCTGCTTATTTCTACTCATCCCACTCACTAAATTACGAACTTTTAGTTAATAGCAGTTCTTCGTAGAAATCGGTGGTTACTGTATATGCACTACCGATACAAATTGACTTCAATTCCGTGTGGACGTTCGGTGAGATTTCGATTTAAATGCTTCCGTCAATTGCTGCACAGAGGAAGTTCTGTTTGTCTGTACAAGTCTTCTCAGACGTTCCTGGCAGACTATCTTAGCCACAGTCACGCCTCTTAGACAAGCAGTGTGGATTATTTTTCCACTAATTAAACATTCCCACTTTTTGAGAAACCAGTCAGCTCTGCTGATTTCAAACTCGTCGCTCCAGCCAGACGCCGCCTACAATAACCTCCTTATCGAACCCGGAAGATGCTCTGCTTTTCCCATTAGGATGGATCCCATTGACGACTACTGACCACCAGCATTCTTCGGTAGTTGCCAAGAACATGTAGTGATGCTCGTGACCAAGTATTTTGCATATACGCTGTGCAAGTGACGTTTACTCACATCTGTATAAAGCTTTCTAATTCTTCAGTGCCCGACATGTGTAACTTACACCTTGATAGTTGCCTACTAATCGGAAGTGTTTCGGTCTTTTCTATTGATATTATTTTTGGGAAATCTGCGAATGAAATACTTTCCTTTTATTTCATATTTTTGTTTTGTTCCAGAAAACAGCTTCTCTAATAGTTTAGTTAACCAGAATATTATTTTTCTTTCTTCATAATTTGACCACTAATTCTGTATTTTTACCCCAACTAGTTGTCTATTTCTAATTTTTCTTAGATTTTTTTTTCTTCTGTTTGTTGTTATTATTTTCTGTCTTCATGATTTCCAAGTTTTCAGCTAATGCTAATTTTCTTCATCTTCATATGCTTCAATAAAATGTTCTTCCGAGTATTTTGATTATTTCAGGTAAGTTTATATAAATCACTTCTTTAAATTCTAATTAATCTCCATATTTACTTCTGTTGTACGCCATAAATGTCATGTTCAAACTATTTTCAGTTTTCACTGGTTATGCAATAATTCTTCTTTTATTTATTTTATTTATAATTCCTTTTATTTATTTATTTTATTTTGTTTATGCTAGCCTGGTTGGCCAAGTGGTTAGCGTATCCGCTCTCCATCTAAAAGGCTGAGGACTCGAATGCCGTGAACGGAATTCGAGTCCGCATGTTTGGATTGTCTGTGAAAATGCTAGTAATGGTTGTGGGAGGTAGATGGCACTGGTGTAGTTGCTGTTGGTGGAGACAGAGAGTTGCAAAGTAGGTGCCATCCACTGATCACGTCTTTGGACTCCTTGGAGATGTCAAGTAATATCTATTCAGGATATCTGTAACTATAACTAATCAGGGAATAAACTAATAATAATTTATTTCCTGATTTGTTTTATTATTAGTTTCATTTCTAAGCTTTTCTGTCTGTCATACTTTAATTCAGTAAATTTATTTTCTCTAATAGTTTAATAGTTTCTCCACCTCTATCAAGGAGTTGATTTTTCCTTTTACTTCCAAGTCTCTCTCTCTCTCTCTATCTTCTCTCCTTCCGTCTCTCTTTCTTCCTCTCTCTCTCTCTCTCTCTCTCTCTCTCTCTCTCTCTCTTAATAACATGTTCCTTCCTTATTTATATTATTTTAAAAAATTCTGTTCTTTGTTATAGTTGATTTTTTCCGTTTGATATTATTATTCCGTATGTTACTTTATTATTTTTTTCTAAGTAAATCAACGATCAGTTCCAGTATCAGTTAATGTTGGGATTTTATGAGTTTTACAAATTGTTATATTTTTCACATTATTTGACAGCTGATCGAGAACCTTCGGATGTGTTTTCAACGGATTCTGTCATTATTCGGAGGGCAGTATCCGGATAGCTTTTACTGCTGCATGCATGATGAATGCCTGAAATGCATGATGTGTTAGATCGACAATATAACAATGGGTTAACATGCCCAGCAAGGCGGTCGTTGCCAAAACTGCGGTAATAAGGGCCTTGTTGGGCATGTTCAACGTACGAGAAGATAGGACAAATACTAAAACCGGAGACATTATTCTAGAAACGAAACATGGAAATGCGTTTTATCTTGAAATAAATGATGGCTCCTTCATGATTTTTTAAATTCTTTACTGTTGTTTGCGATTTTATTTCTGTTCCCATGGTCCAGCTGCATCGCACTGTCTGATTAATTATCATCTTATCCTGCTTTTTTCATCTGCTTCGTTCAAACTTCTGGCAATATCTTCGCCTGGCTACAGAATGATTCCTTTAGTGGCTGTCCATATTTCATCTAATCTAATTGGTTCAGTTTAATCTATAGATCATCAGAGATAAGCAGCAATGGCTGCTCCTGATTAGAATCGCCGTATAACGACGTATTTAAATTTCCTTAAAATCCAGCAATTATAAAATCCTTAAGGATTTTATAATCGCTTACTTCTTGTAGATGATTACATAAAAACCTTAAGTGTATTGAGTGTGTTCTCATATTTTAGATATATAAATCTGCATATCAGAAAACTTGCTAGTATTTCCCTGACGCCTAATACAAATCTTAGATTTTTTTATTATTTTAAAAGACGTGCAGCAAAATGAGAACTATATTATGATCGTCTGATCATTTTCAAAATATATTTACAATGCAGCATAGTTAATTCGACTTTGCATACAGAAAGCAAAGCTATTTTGGATGATGGAGCATCCCTCAAAGGATTATCCAACTACAGCATGTTACAAAAATGCTAAATAAATGGAATTATATCAATTAAGGATTATTAACTTTGTCATACGTGTGAGCGTTTTAAATGGTAAGGAAAAAATAGCAATTCGGAGCAGGATTTGATTAAACTCAGCTGATATGTTGTTAGGTACTGAAGATGAGGAGCATGCCGTCTGAGCGTAGATATACGTACTATCTGACTACTGACCAAAAAAAAAAATATGAATAAACCAATAAAGGAAGCAATGAACTGATCAAACTAAGAAATAAACAGTTGAAAATGAAAATACATACGTACAAAAATCTTCAAGGCTCACCTTTCCTAATTGGGTTGTGGAGGAAGCATCTGCAAGAGGAACTTCCACTGGTCACCAACCTCAGGTGTTCTGGTAGGACTCCCAAACGTCTCCACCCAAGGTTTTGGATATAATCTATCCAGCGAGTTCTTGGCCTTCCACCCTCTGGCTTGGCAAAGCCAGAGGGTGGAATAGCAATACCATTCGTGATTCTGACCATTTATGGCATTCTGACCAGGTGCCCGTACCCACGTAAGTGTGATTCCTCAACACGGAGAAGCAGCGGTTGAGTATTGAGGGTTTTCCGAATTGCAGAGCTTCTGACTGTGTCGAGTCTTGTCAGCCCTGCAACCCCTCGAAGGAACCTCATTTCAGCCGTTTGGATTCGTGTCCGCATTCTTTCAGTCATTACCCAACTCCCATGACCATAGGTGAGGATGGGCACATAGACTGTATTGAAGACAGCCAGCTTTGCCTTCTGGCTTAACTTCCGCTTCAATACTACCGAACGGCAAAGCTCCCGCAATATTGCGCTTGCTAAGCCAATTCGAGTATCTAGCTAGCTCTACATCCCATTTTCCATCATTCGTGAATATGGACCCAAGGTATTTAAACTTCTCCACCTGCCTCATTGGGACTCCACTTACATGTAGAGTGCCCTGGGATGGTTGTCTTGAGACCACAAATGTTTCAGTTTTGGCCACACTGATCTTCATGCCAGCTTCCGCACAAACAGCTACAAACCTATCCAGGGTCCGCTGGAGGTCATCTGTGGATGAGCTAAGTAGAACTAGGTCATCTGCAAAAAGCAGATGTCCAATGCCAAATCTTCCATTTCTGACACACTCACTGCCTCGATTGTGCCTATCAATCCAGTCCATAAATATTATGAAAAGGAAGGGTGAGAGAACACATCCTTGGCGGAGACCAACGGAGACTGTGAAAGGTTCAGACTTTGTGTTGTTTATCCTGACACAAAACTCCCGGCATTCATAGGGACTTGATGGCAGCTAATAGTTGGTCATCCACTCCATACTCCTGTACTACTTGCCAAAGCTTATCCCGAGGAACCCGGTCATATGCCTTCTCCAAGTCCACAAAACATGTATACACATTCTTGGCATATTCCCAAGATTTCCCGAAGACTTTCCTTAAAATGAAGATTTGGTCAGTTGTGCTTTTACCAGGATGAAAGCCACATTGTTCTTCTTGTAACTTTGACTCAACTATGGTCCTGCACCTTCTTTCCAAGCACCTAGCATACACTTTCCCAGGCAGACTGAGCAAAGAGATGCTACGATAGTTGCTGCAATCTCTCTGGTCTCCCTTCTTGAAGACTGGTATTATTATGCCTGTCTGCCATTGCTTTGGTACTCTCCCAGATATCCAAGCAGCCTGCCACACTCGAGTTGGCCAAAGAACGCCGTCTCGATTTAAGGGCTTTAGCATTTCAGGCCGAATTTCATCATCCAACAGCCTTATCCGATTTTAGCGATTTTATTGCTAAATGGACCTCCTCTGCTGTGAGACTAGTCATCACCCCGATCTGCACCTGGTCCACAACTGCTGGGCCACCTGGGTTAAGAAGGCTCTCAAAGTATTCCCTCCATCTGTGAAGGATATCCTTCTCGGTTGATAAAAGTGCACCATCAGAAGCCTTAATTGTCCTTGCTGTGCACGATTTCCTCCTTAGAAGGTGGTAGATGGTCTGCCAGAATACTTTGTTTGCATTTGCATAGGATGAGTCTAATCTTTCTCCAAACGATTTCCAAGCATTCTGCTTTGCTGTTTTTACTACCTCAGCAGCAGCTTTTCGTGCCTCAGTGTACTGGAAACGCATCTCAGGTGACCTGACCCTAAGCCATGTTAGGTAAGCCTCCTTTTTTACCCGGACAGCTTTCTGGACCTCTTGGTTTCACCAAGGTGTCCTTTTCTTACTGCCCGTCACACGCTGAACCGCTTTCTACCACAGCATGAGAGTGCAGAGGCAGTGACAGCAGTTCTGAAGCTCCCACGCCTCCCCAACATATGCAGTATGCTTGGGAATCTCTTTGAACCTGGAGGGAATGTCATCTGTAAAATTCTCCCTCACAGCCTCATTTTCCAATGCCTCCCATTTCACGCGGTATAGCTGCTTAGTCCTACCAGCGTTGATGGTAGCATCTGGTTTCTGAAGCCGTAGAGTGCAGACAACAAGGTGGTTCTACCCCTGTCTTCACACGAACGTCCAGCACTGAGAAAAATAGATCTGCTGCGATTATGAATAAGTCAATCAAAGACCTTTGTCCAAGTGAAAATGAAAACGAAGAACAAAAACACATAACCTGTTGTTATGTACACCGCAGCCGAGCCTGCTAGTTTTTTTTTTTTTTTAATGTTATCTGTAGACGAATATTTCATTCTTCTGTGCCGCTTCTGATCGAATCAATCTACTTATATCTTGGTCTTCCTCTGGGTCTCTTTCCTATCATCTTGGCATCAAAACACTTGTTGTGCTAACCTTTCCTCACCCATTCTATTTAAGTGGCCATACCACCTTAGATTAGCTCTGACGACACATTCTTGAATGCTAATAATGTCAAGTTTCTTTTTAATATCCTCATTTTTAAAATGATTCTGACATTATTGCCATCGGCTCACTCTCCTAATTTTTCTCAGAACCCTCATACGTGTGGTGTCTAGTGTTTGATCAACTGCTTTATTTCTAACCCAACTCACAAATTTTAAAACTTAAAACTGGTTTGAACACCATCTTGTGTGCTGATAGTTTGGTGTTTTGATTAATTTCTCTATTATTCCATATGAATTTATTCAGCTGGTTACCCACCATACCAGTTTTTCGTATTCTGTTGTCTATTTCCAGAAAAATGTAAAAAACAAATTGTGTTCACCGTTTAGCACGGAAATTCATTTTACACGGATTTCTTTTGAATTCGTTTGATCCGAATAATTAATGATAAAAGCTTATAAGTACCGTTTGTATATACAAGAAGGATTTGCCAGAAGTAAAACATTACTGTTCATTGAAATAAGAGTTCAATATCCTAAGAAAACATGAAATAAATAAATAAATTATTGGCATAATGGAAACTTTCTCATATTTTGTTCTCAAAAGCTGATATTAAAACTTTAAAATTACCAAACGAAAAACCTATTTCTCGAATGCTAATGAAGTCCCACTTGATCTCACGTGGATCTTCAGTAACAAAACCCTCATAAAGACTGGAGTGAAATTAGCTTGTCTCATACTGAGGTTTTTTTTTAACAACAGAAAAAAAAAAAAAACTCAAGAGACAAGCTAATTTCACTCCCGTGAAATTAGCTTCTCTAGAAAAAAAATCGAAAAGTTTTTTTTTATTCTCCTTTCTGATCCGTTGGGCCAGGAATATCATTATTAGCTTTCAACCCAGTTTCATGTTGTTCTTTCAGGAAATTCCAACAAATGATATGGTGTTTCAGTAGCTACGACAAGGAGTGTAACTGGGTGCACGAGCGACTGAGTCACATCAATTTCTATGATACAGAATTCAGAAAACGTAAGTAGGCCCAATCATTGCATAAAAATCTTGTCTAGTGGATTTATGATGAATTCAGATCAATAACACCATGAACATGTTTAGACCGCTTTTCTTATAAATTTGAGTAGGGCAGCCTGACGGAAGTGGATTTGTTTCTATGCGAAAAAAGGCTGTGGACCTTAACACTAAAACTGTCCATTTGACATCCGAGATTACATACTAGAGAGTATATCAGGTTTTCTGTAAAATTAAAATTTCTGACCGCTTAATTCTAATGTTCATCTTTCCATCCATCAATTCATTGGACATCATCAGATGCCGTATCATGACTCTGTCCCTCAGGGATATGCCACACCTCTTCTTGCCAGTTGTCCCTGTTGTATGCTTTTCTGCAGGCTTAAACTGTCTGAAGATCAATCACACCATCAATCCATCCAACTCATTATCTACCACTTCTCTTTTTCCAGGGACTTTCCTTCTGTTACTCTTCTGAGAAGTCCTCCTTCCATCCTTTCAATGTGTGCAAAGTATTTCAACTTTCTCCTGTCAATATCCTTAAGAAGCTTTAAAGTTCTACCAATCCTTTCTAGCACCCATCCATTTGTCCGCCTTTCAGTATGTGAAGTCTTCATCAGCCTACTATAGCCTACTACATCACATCCGAAAACCAATATTCTTTTCCTATCAGATTTCTTTAGATTCGAAGTCTCGCACTCATAAATCGATATTGAGGAAGCAACTGGGAGATTGCGCCATCCTTCCAGATTTAGACAAGTTTCTAGCCATTTCTTAATCTTAATCTTCTTCTTCTGATGTCAGCTGAACAACAATTCTTCACATTAATGACGAATTCCATGTGCACGAATTTTACCCGTTAAGGTACATTTGTTTCTCACGTGCCACCATTTCTGTATTTCCTTGCGAACAATAAGATTTATCTTGCTGGGTTACATTTAATTCCTCTATTTCTTCTGATCTCACTAGCTATTCTATTAAGGACTGTTCATCTTATTACACAAACACACACAAAAAATATTATAAAATATTATAGCCACGGTGTTTTCTGTAATAACAGGAAACCCCATGCTGCATGCAATTATATATTATTTGTAGCATCAAATTTTTGTTACATATGGAATATCTGCAGAAACACGTGTGAAACCTCAGTCAATTTTTGAGGTCAATTTAAAGTCAAAACGAAACATAAATTAACATAATTAAACAAAACTTAACTTAAATTTCGCGTCTTTTCTGAGAAAAATCATACATTTATATAATAAAGCTTTAGTTTGTATCAATGACTATACAGCGCAATCATCGTTTTTCCAATATCAGCCACGTAGGGGTATTTATTTAAATACTTATTAGTATTGAATTCTTCATTAAATTGGCATTACAAAATTTATGAAGATTATATTTGCTAATTCATTTTGACTTCTTTCCTGTGGGTATTTTTTTTGG
This sequence comes from Typopeltis vanoorti, assembly GCF_054136105.1. Taxonomy (NCBI): domain Eukaryota; kingdom Metazoa; phylum Arthropoda; class Arachnida; order Uropygi; family Thelyphonidae; genus Typopeltis; species Typopeltis vanoorti. The sequence continues at coordinate 9,904,657 of NC_143549.1, read as the reverse complement.
TGGGGGGGGGGGGGTAACCGACTGATTTTTGTGACACATTTATGGTTTGATTTAATAGTGCGAGGTCTGTTATTCAATATTGAATAAAAATTCAAAATTAAAACGAGGATTTAATACTTGAGTGTCTATTGTTCTGGATGATTCTCTCCAATTTTGTCTTAAAGCTTTCTTTGGCACCTTTCAGATTATTCAAGTTATGAGCTTTGTTACAAACAAGTACTTCTTCAGAATTGTCACAATCCCCAACACGGAGATAACAAAGATCCTCAGTTAAGCGAAAATAAAAGAGTATGGCTGAAATGCTGGTAAGTTGTTTCCATATTTGGTTAAAATTATTTAGATTTTCTTTAATAAAATTTTGAAGTAATTGAAATGAGAGATAACAACAATCTTAAGCAGCTTATGAATAATATAGAAATTTCAGAGTATATATTTGAAATTGAGTTCATTGTCGATTTCTGCATATCCTATTTGACACATGGATTTATCTTTATCGTCCTTCTTTTTCTCTTTCTAGTGCGATCATTAAAACCATACATTGCATAAAAAAGTCGTTTCCTGGGAAGTGTGCCCAATCACCTATGAGTTTGACATTTAACGAAAAGTTATGGAATTTATCAAGAAGGCCGGCATTTCGTACTTACTGTGCTGAATACAATGATGATCCAAATCGGTGTATTATTGACCTCAACGACTTAACATCCAGCTCAGTCGCTTTACCAGAACATGAACATGATTCACCTACAAGTAGCCATTCCGCACTCAACTCCATCAACTCAACCAATGAGTACCATTCAACTACAAATAGCTACTTGACTTCCACCTCAATCAACTCAATCGAATATGAGCAGGATTCAACCACTAGCCACACCACAAATAACTCCATCACCACAACAGAATATGAGCATCATTCAACTAGGAATAGCCAGTCAATGCAGAACTCATCCGAACATCAGAATTATTCAACTCACAGTAGGCACCCAATACCCAACCCGATAAACTCATCAGCCTGCATAGTAGCAGCAGTAGAGTCTCTAGTGCTTCTGTTCCTAGTTTCGTTATTCTGCTGAAATGATTCTACCTTTGAAGCCCTTCAGCAGAAAGTAGAAATCACATCACTTTCTTCACCTAGGATCCACTTCAGGTTTTTTTTTAACAAAATGAATATAAGGATTCTCTCTTTTCTTAGACAGCTTATGAACTAAGTAAATTTAATGGTATCAATTGTAACTAAGGTTATTGTAAAAGAGTTTTCTTTATATGGTATGTGATTAAGAAAGTGGTTGTGCGTGTTTGAATATTTTAGTACAGGAATACTTATGTACAGGAGTGTAAAATTTAAATAAAAATAAAATCTCTAACATCTTTATTTTTCGTCTCCATAAGACGTAGATCATATTGGTTTAAGTCCCATTTTTTTGACATTTCCCATTTTTAACAAGCCCACAGTTTATGCCTTTTTCTCGTCGAGATTCAGAACATTCTTAATGTCTTCTGGATGAAAGGCGATTTTCCTAACTCCAACTAGTATTCATCTGAATGCATTCGTATGACCTTAACGGTGAATGTTGCTTCGTTCATTCATTAAAAACGTGAAATCTCTTGAGGAAAAAAGAAAAGAAAAAAAAAACAATTTATTCGAGTCAAATATCTGCGAATATAAAATATTATTATTCTGCAAATGTAGAGTCACGTGAATTATCAAGAAGATACGCAACTCTGACATGTAGCAATGTATATTTATAAAATTTTCACAAAAACACAAAACGAATTTGCTTGTATTAATATAATTAGTAGATAACAGAAGTAGTATATGCATGTATGAAGTAGTATGCATGTGCAGTAAAATTCGTGCTGGTTTAATGGATGAAAATTCTTTTAAGTTTTGTATGTAGTAGCATAATGTTTCTTGCAGTAATTTTTGCTTATTTATGTAACGTAAACTTAAAGTATACATACAGATAATATTCAGATAGTAATAGCCTAATTCATGATATGTCTTGACATATATCTCACAGGAAGGTTGAAGTTCAAGGATCACATAGCAAAAACTATAAATACAACTCAGAAAATAATGGCAATGTGAAACGAACCATGATAAGACAAGGTAGTCATTTTGTCTCTTTACAATGCCTTGATAAAACCTCACTTGGACTACTGGCCCGTAGATACGGTCTCCTGGTTTCCGTGGTGATTCTGATACAGTAGAGAGAGAGAGAGAGAGAGAGAGAGGGAGAGAGAGAGTTAAAAAAAGAGGGGTGAAATGATTGAGATTTACAAACTTTTCAAAGGGTCATACAGGTTTTCAGGAATTTTTCATTTTGCTGAGGGTAGGGAAAGAACAACAGGGCATCCTTGAAAGTTTAGAATGAATGCCGCAAAGCATTCATTTTCTCATAGGGTGCTGCGTGATTGGAATGGATTGCCATTGGATGCTGTGAGTGCAAGCAGTGTGAATGAATTCAAAAATAATTATGACAGCTGGTGCCTGTAGTATGTGGCCTCCCTCGATGAGTTCCCGACTCCCTGGAGATCTCTGTTAATCATCATTATCATCATTATCAAAGCAGGAATTTTGATCATCAATAATAATAGCAAATGCAGATTATGCGATCAAAAAAGATTACACTGTAGAACATCTAATAAGTGCCTGCAGCAAGATAGATGAAACGGAGTATAAATACCGCCATGATCAATTAGCCAAAATAGTACACTGGCATGTATGCAAAAAATATGGCTTTCCTACTTCTGATAACTGGTGGCAGCATAAAATAGAGACTGTATTGGAAAACGAAACAGCAAAATTCTCTGGGACTTTTTTGCCGATCAGTTTGTAGAATACAAACTGATCGGCATTTTAACACAATAGACCTGACATCATAATTATCGAACATCGACAGGTTTGGGTTATTAATAATGCATACCCAGTGATAACAACATTAACAACAAAAAACTGTAAAAAATGACTAAATATAGAAATCTTGCAATCGAAGTTGGCCGGATGTGGCTTAAACACACAAAAGTCATTTCAATAATTATCGGTACACTTGGTGCAATTTCAAAGAAGCTATCCAACTATTTACGGCAATTAAACATTAACGAAGTGACCCCATATAATCTACAGAAAACGGCATTATAAACCGCATTATATGGAGCGGTCCATATTTTACGACGCTACCTGACAGATGACAGACTATTCTTAGATTCTAGCGTAAAATCTGAATTGCTCTGTGTCACCAGTCAAATTGTTGTTCTAACGATTTCTTATTTTGGCTGTGTATCAATAATAATATTAATAAATAATCTCATCTTCTTCTTCCTAACATAAATTTTAGGCCAAGTGTCCGGTCTCATGCCATCTCTTTCTTGGTCTTCCGATTCTTCTTTTTCCACTTATTTTGTACCTGTATAATATTTTTGATAGTCTGCTGTTGTCCATTCGATTTAAATGTTTTATCCATTTTTGTTTATACTGCCTTATGTAATAATTAATTGGTTTTATATTCAGGGATTTAATTATCATAATAAAAAATTATTAATTTTTTTTATGGTCCGACTTGATATATCCAGCTGTTTTTCTGAGAAACTTCATTTATACTGTTTGAATTCGTTTTTCATCTTTAGTTTGTATGGTCCAGGTTTCGCTCCGGTATAGCAGAGTTGGTTTTTACTATAAGAAAGAGATGTAATAGGAATGTACTACGGATGGCTTAAATATATTATTTAGTATGCCATTTACTTTGACAAAGCTTGATATTTTGGTGTCTATGTCTTTTTCTTCTTCGTATGATACATCACATCCCAAGTATCTGAAAGTATGTTCTAATATTTTATTATCTCTCACTATTTTACTTCTCATTGGTATATACGGCAATTAAACTTAAATGTAAATTAAACAGTTAAAATTATTTGCAGCAATTAAAATTAAATAATAATAATAATAATAATAATAATAATAATCTTGGATGAGATGTAATTTCTCAGCTTTCATCCTCGAAGCTTATTTGTAAGCTTATCTGTGGATGACACCAGTTGGTTATTATTTATTGGTTTGTTTCTGTGTTGGGAAGTTACGAAATCAAACCTATATCTAATAAGTTTGATCCACTGCAGCCGTTGATTATGAAATTCGTGCAAGCCACGCAAGCACGTACGCACGCACGCACGCACGCACGCATGCATGCACGCACGCACGCACGCACGCACGCATGCACGCACGCACGCACGCACGCATGCACGCACGCACGCACGCGCACGCACACACACACACACACACACACACTTGGAATGTCTTGATGCCTCACTGAACTGGAAGCTTGAACGAATATGTTGTGCTTCATTAAGTTTGTATGGTATTTTGGGTGCGTGTTTCTTGTTCGTAGTATGTCCTTAGAGCTCTTTTCAGGCTATTGTAGTTTGCAAGGTTTCTGTATTCAAAAGGTAATTTATTTATGATGTCTGGGATGTAGAAGTTTTGCGTTGCCTATCCGAAGTGATTATTGTATTTATATGTGATATAATTAGTTGTTATAGGTCTTGTTATACGGTATGTATTTCTGACTGTCCTCTAGTTGGCATCGAAATAATGTTTTAGCAAAACTGCATAGTGACATAAATGTTTTGCTGTCAGTATTTTGTGTTCTGACATTGCAGTGTATATAAAGTCGTTATTTTCTCTTTGTTCCCAAAAGATCAGTTTTATCATTTTGTACTGTAACGATATTACTCTATTTAGTTTGTAGGGGTGCACAGAAAGCATAAGTTGTTATAGCGTATCATAGTATATTTTGGCATAGTGCTTTGTATATTAGTTTTTTTTGTCGTGTGGGAACTATATCATTTAACCTGTAGAGTTTCTCAGTTATTGTTTAGCATTTGATGTGTACATAATTTATGTGGCTATTTCAATTCATATCTGTATCGAAGCAAATTCCAATATATCGTATTGTTTCAACCTGAGTGATTATTGTTCTGTGTGTTTTTTATTTTGGAAAGTGGATGTTCGATGGTTATATATTCGTTATTAACTGGTCGAGTCAGTAGATTTCTGAATATCATTCATTTTGTCTTATCTATGTTCAGATGTATGGAGTTTTTGATGAGCCAGTCTATGATCAGATTTATGTCATGTTGCATATTTGTTTGGGCTATGCTTGCGTTATTATGAATGGATATTATAGCGGTATCGTCTGCGTATTGGAAAATCTTACCTTTGAGTGGTAGCTGATTAATATTGTGCATACAAATGTAGAATAGAGTTGGGAACAGTATAGCTCCCTGTGACACTCCAAAGGTTACTGGTAACTCTCTACTTCGGTTTGATCCGATACGTGTGATATGCTTTCTATTTTGAAGGTATTTTGTAAACAACCTGTGCAGATACCCATCTTTTCCAACATGCCTCAGTTTCTCTAACAAGGTTTGATGTGTGAGTGTATCGAATGCTTTAGTTAGATCAATAAACACTACCATGGCAATTTTGTATTTTGTCTAAGGCGGTATTAATTACGTCTGTAAAGTCTTCGAAGAGAGATGTTGTTCCCTTATTTTTCTTAAAACCATATTTTTTTTTGTTTCAGTTTGTTTGATGTCTAGAGCAGCGGTTCCACATCATGCAAAAATACATAAAATACAAAAAATATAAAAATTAATAAAAATAGAAAGATTATCAGTAGCACCTACCTTAAGAACAGGGCTTATTTCATTTTTGCTCTCTCTCTCTCTATCACACACACACACACACACACACACACACACACACACACACACACACACACACACACACACACACACACACACACACACACACACACACACACACACACACACACTTTTTTTTTCTTAAAAGGTAAAGGATTAGGTGAGATATGCTCCGACTATAGTATCACGTGTTTATTATTAACAGAAGTTTTAAGTAGAGTGCTTGAGCAAATTCCAAAATGCAGAATTGTGCTTATGGCAAGTACAAAGCAACGAAGAAGTTTTTAAATTTTCGTGTCACCAAGTGCTCTATTTGAAACGTCTGTTGACAATAAGCACTTTTCAAATATAAATATAAATATAAATACAATAAACAAATATAGAAACCTATTCTTCTTGATTTAAGTGTGTGCTAAGGATACGTTTTCTATTTTTCTTAAGTTTTCTATTTTTTGTATTCTATTTATTTTCACACGATTTGGAACCGCTGCTCTAGACCAAACAAGACTGAAACGTTTTCAAGCTACTTCAGGTCATCATCGAGTGGAACTGGTGGCTCACACAGGACGAAGAAATGGGTTCTGCTGTAATGAAATAGATATGGATACATTTTAGTATACAATTCAAGCATGAATGGTAGGTAGTCACATGAAGAAATATTTATGGAAGAAAAAACATAAATTAGTCACTATACAAAAACTGGCCAGTTCTTAAAAGTCGATGTTTAATCCAGTTTCTATTTATGTCTTTAATAGCTAGGCCGAAAATAAAGAGCTAGATTTCAGAACTCACATATACCTAAAGGTGTATGTGAGCTCTGAAAACAATTAGGGCAGGAACAGACTGTTAGTGTCGATGAAAGAATCACATTAAAAATGAAGATATAAGAAGAGAATCTAAGTTTAAGACGAATGGAAGAAGAAAAGTGAGCACCATAAGCATTTCATTCCAGGTCGATAGAAAGACGACCAAGGTGTAAACGAAGTGATATGATTAGAAGTGCCATAGAAGAGTGAAGGTTTGACCATATTCGTATTGGAATCCTGGCGGATACGAAACTAGTTTAGAATAAACTTCCAACAAGAAGTTCATATGTCCTGATGCCAGAGAATACTGTACATCCCCCATTTGAAGGCACGTATTAAGAAAGGATAATGATTTTGAAGAGATTATGTAATTGATGTGAGATTATAAGAGGTCGCTGGTGGACGATATGTCAGATAATATTTACAAAGTGAGTACAAGATTTTTGCTTCCATTTCATATTTCACCATCACACGACTCGAAACATTCCAGTTTCACCCGGGAGATTCAATTCCAGTAAATATGTTTCTAGCAGGTATTCATAATTATTTTTGTTCATCTGTTAAGGAGCATGTGGGACAAACGATGTCCAAATTGGGATTTTCTTTTTCAGAAAGAAGTTGGAAAACGCGTTGTTTTTGTTTGAGATTTCGTTCGAAATCCTTTCCCTAATTGTTAAAAATGAAATCTCTATAATGAAATCTCTGTTTGTCCAGAGAGATTATAGAGATTCAATTCTTTTCTATGAAGGATATGTAGGTTTATTGTCTTTCTATGCGACTGCGAACATCCTAGATTCGTCTGAATCTTTCAAATACGCCAAAATGTGACGGAGCGTCTTCTTCAAGGTCTGTTTTTAATCATGAGCACATCTTCGCTGTACTCGAAGACCAAAGTTCATCCTTTTCTCCATGGCAGCTTTTCTACGATGGGATTTTATGAAGTGGTTAAAACAGATTATTGTCCTCTTACATGGTAGAGGTTAAATCAGACAACACAACACCTAGTAATAGAATAAGAGGCACTGCTACTATTTCCATCAATGACAGCCATTATTGTTGAGAGTAGAGGCCAGTAATAATAATAATAATAATAATAGTTCATCGCATTCAAAAAATACATAAAGTTATTTTTAATTCTTCTTGTTCCTGACGTCATGTGGATCATCTCCAAAACAGGAAACAGATTAACAAATATATGGTGCGCTTGAAATGCTCAAACACAGTTGTTTTGTGCCTTGGACTCTTCAGTGTTCTGTTTCGAATCCAAAGCCGAACAGCAAATGTGGGATTGTGTTTGAGACTGCGCTGCGGAGCCACAGCTTTGGTTATCGTTTAAGAATTAGTGGTTAACATTGCACTTTGCGTGAGTGCTTGAATTCACGGAATTCGCTTATTCAGTCATTTATTATTTGCATATCTCTAGAGTCCAAAGAATGGCCAATGAGTTTATTTCTAATTTAGTATGTGACTTCTATCCGAACAAGCAGTTCCATTAACAACTATCCATATGCGATGAAATCATTTCTGATATTGCGCTTCTCACCATTTTTCAGTTCTAAAACCTCGTCTCTATGATATCCGGCTTGCGACGCAGTAGAGAGAGCGTTCAGACCTCACGAAAAACAGATTTTCTTCTGTGAGATAAATTGCTAGAAGGAAGACTACGAAATGAAATGAATTATAATCCCTAATTCTCGTTTTTTTCCCATTTGGAATATCATTATCATCTGATACTTAGTGATATTAGTAGGGAAAACATTAACAGTGTTACTCCATGGTTAGTCCAAGTGGTCTGGAAACCACAATTTAAAATTTATGCAACAAAAATATTTTTGCATTTTTACCTCTCTCTCTCTCGATATATATACATACATACTTTTTTCTTCAGAAAAAAGTTTATCCAGATTATTACAATCTTTAGGAAAATATATTAATTTACGATAAAACAACTAAACAAGTGATGAATGAATTTTGCATCTTTAGTGAAATTTGAATTCAATTTTACAGCGATAGATCTGTGATAATAAACTTCCCAGTCACTGAAAATAACTCGGACCATCATCATCAGCATTGTCGTGATCATCTGATATTTCCAGTTAGTCAAGAACGAATTGAGACAGGCCATACATCACCCAAACTACTTATAATATCTTACTTATTCCTAATAAATGCACTCGGTACTTCAATAAAGAAACGGTTCCATTCACTTACCGCTAGGTGAGAGAAAAATCTAGCTTTCTTAACTGCACAAAAACTTAACTTCCATATGTTCTCTCCCTTGTTTTCTCCCCACATTTCATATAACGAAAGACTTCATTAGACGATATCCTAGAACACCCATTGAAAAATTTATAGACCTCCATCATATCACCCTGCTTTCTCACGTCTTCCAGCAACTGCAGACCACATACTGTCAACCGGTCTTCATAACCTACGTTATATAATCCTGATATCAACTTTGTTACCCTTCTTTGTACTTTTTCCACTGCTTCTTTATCCTCTCGGAACTTAGAGACCAATTTTGCTCAGAGTAGTCAAGGCGCATTTGTATCGAGTTCTTGTAAAGAGACAAAATGACTCCTTTATTCTAAAGTGCCAATGTTTGTTACAATATCGCAATAATCCTCTGCGTTGTTTTTGCAATTTTTGCTATGTGAGCTTTGAACTTCAAATTCCTATCCTTCATAGCTCCAAGATCAAATCTCGTTGCTTTCTACAGACACACAATCCCACCAATATAATATACCGTTTGATATCAATAACAAAAAATGCACAACTTTACACTTACTGATGTTGAACTGGACACCGTTACAATTTGTCCACAATTCCAGCTAGTTCTGTAAATGTTGTGCATCGGCACATCCATAATTGCAAACTAAGCAGATAGCTGTGCATCTTCTGTTAGAGCCCTTCCACTATCATTAATCCATAGATTAAACAACTATGGTACAAATACTGATACCTCGATATGACCACTGGCAACCTTAATCTAGAATATCTACACTCCGCCATACACGACTTTCTAATGTCTGTCTGTCAACCGTCCACTTTGCCAAACTATGTTTCGATTCCGATATTCTTCAGTTTGTGCAACAGCCTATCATGTGGAATATCAAATGTCGTTGGAAAGGCCACGAATATCAGTGTATCCGTTCCCCTTTATCCAACTATTCCTTAATATTATAATATATGAACAAATCGCTCAGATATGACCTCTCTTTAGTTAATAAGCTCATGTTGTTCCTTTCCCAGCTCATTTCTGCATGCGAGTTCTGACCAATTGTAACTTCGTTTTGTTTTCTTTACAGCTTTCATCGATTCTGTCGTATGTGATTGCGACCCGACAGAGTTGCAAAAATGCATGGAAACTGTGAACATAATTAATAGTTACCAGAAAATCTACACTTCTGAAGAAGAACTGAATCAAGAATGTCCGTAAGTTATTAACTTCTCCTAAAATGTCTTGTCGGAATGAAAAAGGGTGGACAAGTTTCTAAGTTAATGAAACTAAAAATCCAAAATGTCCTGCATCACTATTTGACATACAAAGCGTCATAATAACATTTACATCCCTCTTGAATGACAACAAAAAAGTCTGAATTTGCGAGAATAAAGTTTTTCCCATTTATTTCATTTCAGTATTTCCATATAAATGAGTTTGCACTTTACTTGAATACATTATTCATTTGCAAACTGGAACTACATGGAGATGGAGATGTAAGCTGAAATGTTTCTTATCTCTTAGTTATACATTTACTGAATTCAATAAAATTCAGTAATCCTATTCAAGTCATGTCTTGAACTGCAAAAACTGCATAGTTAAGATTTATGACAAAAATGACTCACGGCAATCTACCTCTGATTGGATCACATGTTATAATGTTGTCTGCATTGGCGTAGGGAAGTGATTTTAGAAATATCCAAATACAAAAACATCTGCCAACACCTTTCATTCATCAAAGCCAGTGAGCAAGGTCATTTAGCCTTTACTAACTTTTGTAAAACGAGTGAGTGAGCAGCCACTCCTCACCTTTGTGGTCTGAAATACCATCAGTGCTATGATCAATTTTCTTGAGACTTTCTTGAGTCGATGAAGTCTGATTTTCGGAAACGAAAACCCTACTTGCCCGTGCAAGAGATGGACTAACTTTGGAAATCAGATGAATGAAGGCTCGCAAAACGTTTCTCTGGTCAGCGACTAGAATTGAACTTAAAAGTCAGGGTGGCCTTATGTAATGGATGCAATCGCCATTTCTACACGACTAAAGACGCATATTTCAGAAAATCGTGGAGAAATAACAAATTAAAATCGAAGTGCCATACGTTTACAGGAAATAAATTCTTCCCGAAAATTAGAACTACCGAAAAACTGAATACCAGCAGCTACAGGTTAACAAAACCCTTAAATATGACACGAAGTAGAAGCAGATCTACGAGATTTGTTAAAGAATGTTTAGTGAGCAGATTTTACAAGATCTAAAAACAATTAATACGAAAATAAGAAAAGCGACTTTAAAATAAAAACGCTTCTTATTTTACAATTTTGAAAGGTGTTGTTTAAGGAAATTAAAGAATTATTAATATATCTGTCCGCGCGGTTAGCCTAGTGGCTGCGCGCTTCGTAACCATATGCCTGGGGAAGGAGCTTCCTAAGTTCGATTCCCGTCGATGACGTGAGTAGCTGAAGGATCTTCCATAGCGAAGTTAGCCGGTCTTGGAAGTGGGCAGCACAGTTTTTCTCCCCAGTTTATATGGGGGTTTTCATCCACACAAAGCAGGCAAACCCGTCTTGAGAACTCAACACCACAGCGGACATAGGATACATTGAGGCGTAGGGCTGACCACCTCATCCTGTGAACGGTTTGAGGTCCGTTGATTAATAAATCTTCGACGCCTCACTCACACAGCATTTATTTGCCGTGTGAGTGAGGGGAGGCTGATGTAGTCAAGAGCAAACAAATCTTCTGACGTTCTCCTTAAAGAACCAGAAGTTGTAAAACTGGGGGAATATTTCATGGTAAGGCATGGGCGCAGAACTGAGGTGGATGAAATGAAAGCTGACTTGGAATAACAAGTTCGCTTGGTAAGAGGTTCAACTGTAAAAGGATGTTGGGAAGCTGTTACTGTAGGTTTAGCAGAAACGGGAGGCATAACGAATGCTAGTTCTGCTGAACAGTGATAGAAGAAACGCAATGAGGATGCTGACCGCCGAGTGAAACTGGCTGAAGATAGTCTGTAATATAGGTGTCATCAACCACTCGAAAGTATCTCTTCGGAACCGCATCAAAAATCTTTAGAGAGAGATTTTGGTGAAGCATGCCAGGTGAGAGTAGTATTCCAAGATTCAGTGGATTTCAGATTTGCAATAAGTGTGTAATTGGGGATGGACCAAAAGTAAAGAAACAGTTATTAGCAAAGGTAGTGAAGGAGTTTTCGAACTAGCGAATGGAAACAAAATATTTGAACAACAAACGAACGAAACCTAAAAAAAAAGATTTTCCATTTTCCAAATTTTTATTTTCTTTCATGAAATGTCGAAGTTTTTAGGCCAATTTTCAAAAGAGTAAAATCATCTCCCTTGAAAATTTTAATATTTCCCAACTCCAGCTGAATCTCCTCTTCCAACTACACAGATCACAGATCGACACATTTGCTATCACCAATGATCGCGCACTTCTTTGTTACATGACCACCAGATTACCAACCTCAGCCATTCTCCAAACACATTTGACTTTTTCTATACTGATGACCCCTCTACTTACTCTAGGCAGCTCAGATCACAAGCATCTAGTACATATCTATCCACCCCCATATACATAACCACTCACATCCTCGCGTTGTACGGCATTAGAAGAATGTCTGGTGAGATGATCTTCGTAATTTCTACTCCTCATATCCCTGGTCAGATTGCTGTTTCGGGCCATTGTTCCAAACGTGTATTCTGATCGAATCACCGAAATAATCTTATCTACATGGAAACATGTATTAACCTCTCATTTATTTATTATGATTTATTCCACCATAAATTCATTCTTATCTAACCATGGTTTTCCCACAGGTGTACCAAAGCTGTACGAAAGAAGCATCGACCATAATGCAATGGACTTGCATCCAGAACTCCATCCAGCTATAACTGCTTGCACTGAAGCCTGGAGTAGCTCCACAAAAACTAATAACACACCGAAAATTGACTTTAAGAAAGCCAAAAGCAGGAAACTCACTTCCTTCCCGAACAGCAGTCATGCCTTCTGTTCTATATCCAAAGCAGTTTGTCGTAACTTTTGTACAAAATCACTCCCACCACCATTACACTCGGATATCATATTGTGTCATCTCCCACTGATAATATAATATTAATGATAGGATACTCTCCATTAGACTTAAGGCTCAGCCTACCAATGTATCAATTGTGGTAGTTTATGCACCCCACACGGATAGGCCTGAAGAAGAGAGTGAAGAATTCTATGAAAACTTACAAACTGTTTTGGACTGCTTACCAAGGAGAGACATACTGTACATCTTAGGAGACTTAAATGCAAAAGTGGGAAAGAGTATGAGAGTCAGGCTGGAGTGTGGCATGTTTGGTCTGGGTGAACGTAACACCCATGGTGAAAGACTGTTGGAATTTGCCCGTGCTAACAGATTAGTTATTACCAATACCTGCTTCCAGAAACATCCACGACGGACCTATACTTGGACATCCAACATTGTTAGGTCAAGGCACCATAGTGATTACATCCTGGCTCTCCAGCGGTGGAAGATAAGCATCTCTGATGTGCATACTTGTCCTGGAGCAGATTGTAGTACAGACCATCAGCTGGTAAGAGCCAAAGTAAGACTAAGCCTCAGAAAACTTCCAGGTCAGGCACATTCCACTAGATTGGATGTTAGAGTAATTCCTAGTGGATTCACAGAAGAAACATCAACTCGGCTGGATGACGTTTTGGAGACCAATGAGGAAATCTCACCAGAAATGCTTTGGGAAGGAGTCAAAATGATAATACGGGATACAGCGAAGCTGTATATCGGCCCAATAATAAAACCAAGAGACCCATGGATATCATATTCAACATGGGAACTAATCAAAAGAAGGCGGTTGGAAAAACAAAGAGACACAGGGACCGAAGAATACAAGATATTACATAGAGAAATCACATCAAGCAGGATAAGGAAAAGTTCTATACTAATAAATGTGAAGAAAGAGAGTTCCAGATGAGAAGGCATAATTATAAAAGGATGTTTTATTTAGTTCGTGACTTAAAACACAAGTTTAAGCCTAAATTGAATGTCATCAAAGACAGGAATGGATCATTACTAATAGAAGAGTTGGAAATCAAAAACAGATGGAAAGAATACTGTGAGGAACTGTACAGCAGAGTGGATAAAGAGAATGTGGAGTCCTCCCACCAAGAAAATTTTGATTTGAAACCTCCTCCACTTAGGCATGAAGTTGAAAGAGCAGTTAAGCAGCTCAACAGCAATAAGGCCCCAGGTGCAGATGAAATCCCATCAGAGTTAATTAAGGCCACAGGAGATGGAGCGATAAGAGTGTTTCATAGATTGATTACGAGGATATGGGAGAAAGGATCATGGCCTAGAGACTGGAAGAAGTCAGTTTTCATACACTACACAAGAAAGGTGATATAAAGGCATGCAAGAATTATAGAACTATTAGTTTGATATCTCATGCAAGCAAAATTTTATTAAAGATCATGCTAAATAGGATTGAGCCCAAAGTTGAGGCAGAGATGCCCGAGGAACAAGCAGGTTTTAGGAAAGGTAGGGGCACCAGTGATCAGATCCTTTGCCTTAGACAGATCATAGAAAAATATAAAGAATTCAGACTCCCTCTGGTAATGTGTTTCTTAGACTACTCTAAAGCGTTTGACTGTGTTGAGCATGTGAAACTGTGGGAAGTAATGAAAAGAATGGGTTTTCCTCAACACACTATCAGGTTGATAGCCAACTTGTATAAGGAGCAAGAAGCCACGGTAAGAAAAGGTGTTGGATTGACTGACTGGCTTCAAAAGGAGTTAGACAAAGATGTTTACTTTCTCCTCACTTGTTTAGTATATATGCAGAACACATCATGAGTGAAGAATTGGATGAGCTCAGGACAGGAATTAGGATAGGAGGTAGATTGATCAGTAATCTGAGGTACGTCGATGATACAGTACTCCTTTGTAATGACATGGAAGAACTAGGACTAATTCTTGACAAAGTTAACAAGATCAGTAATAAAAGAGGACTTCAACTCAATTCTAGCAAGACAAAGATCATGGTTCTCAAAGGAAAAACAAACAGAGAAGCTCTTGAGAAACAAATGTATCTTAATGGAGAAAGAATTGAGGAAGTAATCAAGTTTTAGTACCTGGGATCCATTATTAATGTTAAGAATTGCTGTTCAGAAGATGTCAGAAAAAGGTTAGGAATGGCTAAAACAACAGTCAGAGACCTGTCTAAAATCTGTAAGGATGGATCTATCTCCATGGGAACAAAGTTGAGTATTTTGGATGTAGTTGTTCTTCAAACAGCGACTTATGGATGCGAGAATTGGAACCTAAAGAAATCAGATACGAAACGGATATCTGCTTTTGAGATATGGTGTTACAGAAGGCTGTTGAGGATATCATACACTGAAAGGCATACAAATGAATGGGTGTTAGAAAAGATTAGTAGAACTTTAATTAAGGCTCCTTAAGGATATTGACAGAAGAAAATTAAAATATTTTGGACATATAGAAAGGATGGAAGGAGGACTTCTCTGAACAGTAATAGAAGGTAAGGTTCCTGGAAAAAGAGGCAGGGGTAGACCATCAATGAGATGGATGGATGGCGTGTGTAGAGCGACTGATCTTCAGAGAGTTGAAGCTGCCAGAAGGGCAAACAACAGGACTACATGCTAGTGTGGAACATCATCGAGCATCGGAGTGACCATACGGCATCTGTAGATGCCCAGTGAACACAGACAGACAGACCCACGGATAAAGTCAATGTCCTGACTTCCTATTTCTGCTCCGATTGTAGATTGGCGGATCATGGTAAATTTTGCAAAACCATTCCAAATTCAACACTAAAACTGAATGCCTCGTTTGACCTTTCCGCAGAAAGAGATCTGAAAAATAGGATATCAAAAAGGAATACCTCCCATTGTACAAAAGATATGTGCTTCAGAGTTGGTTCCGATTTTGTGCCGTCCTTTTGCTCGCGCTCTCTTATTTCGCTGGTATTTATCCTACAGTCGCAATCATACTAGATACAACCTGTTCCTTTGGAGCATGAAAATTCGTTAACTTGGAAATTTCGCTCAGTGCATTCCATCCATTCGACCAACCCACTGTCCAATTTCTCACATCTCAATTATTTCTAAAGTGATGTGAAGAACTGTAAACTCCTAACTCCTATGCTACCTTGAAGGCCAACTAATAAATGACAGCCATCATAAATCACCGAAATGCAGATGACAAGGGGATCAATTACCGATGCTATTCATGTATGGACAAACACCATGAAAAATGTGACTTCTCTCAAGCGGTTACCTTTGATATCTCCACAGCATTTGACCAGGTCTGGAATAAAGTTCTATTAAGTAAACATCTGGTCACTTGGTCTCCTCTCGAGTACTGCAACTGGGTTTCCACTGGACGCTCACTTCGAGTGATGGCGGTGGCTGCTTCTCTTCTTACAACGATTACTTCTGGATTCAAACTGAATGATCTACTCCAGCTGATTTCCAATGCAATACGCGGTTTTGATGATGAAGCACGTTGCACTCCTCCTTTCCATTAGCGGAATCTTACAAAGTACAAATCATCACAATCTGAAGAACTCTAACCACTACTACTACCTTAAATTCTTATCTCCCAAGCATTCGTTAATGGGATTTTGAATAAAGTTGTCAATTTCAATGCTAACAAAAGACCGCTCTGCTTTCCTTCTCGCCTGAAAAAATCATTTTCTTCCAAGCTTACCCTTGACAATACCAAAATCTCTATTCAAGATTAGATTCACCTTCTTGGGATAACTCAAACTTTAAATCTTTCTTAGCACAAACATCAAAGTTACTGCTTCCTGTACATTTAACAAATTATGTTTTCTCTTTTTCTAAGTGCATTACTTTAACTCCAAGAAACTCTTAATTATATAAAAATCACAAATCCATCGAATACTGCTCTCATCTGGCGTGATGCTCCTGTGCGCTCCCTAAAATTATTGGATTCTATACAGAGAATAGGAATTAGATTGAATAATGACCTCTCGCTGATACACTCCAATCACATTCACACAACCATTCGGTTTCCGCCTTCTTCTTTGGGTGCTGTCCATTCATACTTCCTCCACTCAATGTCGAACTGCTCCAAACACATCGTGCAGCCATTCGACGAGAAACCTTCTCACAATTCAACTCCAGACTCGCAGAACAAATTTCTACTCCTATTCTTTCATCTCCCACAGCAGTTTTACGGGAATGTCTTGAGCTTTATGTATAAGAGATTTCCCAAGGAATAACCACAGCTATTCAAGTGAAATGCAAACAAGATACTTCGTGCCCATCCATGATACTAGTGATAGGTTTACCAACCTCTGGTGGATGAGTGCTCCATTAAAATTTAAAAATAAATAAATAGTAAATAAATACTTCACATTTAGCAATACGATTACTTATATATGTACTTTGTACTTTATCTTAGCCAATTAGAAGATACGAATCGCTGTGTAAGCAGAAATTACATGAAATGAGTTGTAATAATATCTGAATCTATAGCTGTACGTTGATTCAGAAAAGCAATCAGAATGAAACATTTGGGTCCTCCTCACACTTACAGCAATCTCAAACGTAGCTCTCCTCTCTGACATGAGATTGCGGTGGTATTGACCACTTTAAGTTTTTGGCCTTGTGCCTAATGAAACCAAAACGTTCGAAATAGCTTGCGGTGCAGTGAAATCTAGTCAGTGTACGGACTCTTGGATAGTATGCCAAAACAGCTCCTATGACGAAGTTTATATTCCCAAAAAACTTCGATAAAATCGAATTTTTTTTAAGTTTCAATTAACTGCCATCAAAAAGATGATAGATCTTTAACAATCTTATTAATATATTGCTCTCCTATCTCGTTTTTGACAAATAACATGACGTTTGTTATAAATAAAATATGTTATATGATAAAAAAAATAGCATAGTCAACCCATCAGATAATTCCTTCCAATAATATGGAATTACAAATTGCAGTAAAGAGTGCTTATAATCACCTGCCCTCCTTAAAAACCCAAAACATTTTCGTTTTGCTGTTTTATTGAACTATTCGCCGTTTATGGTTTATTTGCATACTGCACTAGAGATCCAGAATGGCGCATGTGCAATATATGCCTACTGTAGAATAACTTGTGTGCTTTATGCTGCATGTTTACCTATACAGAATCTCCCTTTGTATTGCATTTGTAAGCAATAGCATTGCGGAGTTGAATGTATGTAGTGTAAGCTGATTGCGCTGTGACATTAGCTTGATGGTAGTACCTAAAGCTAATATTTCGCAAATCTTTTGAGTATAAAGTAGCCATAAGAAAATATCCAGCGCAAAATCTTTAACTTCAACTTATATATTTGGGAAAAAACTCTGACTCTTTAATTATGAGGCTAAATAATATTAGTTGATTTGTATTTCATTATAAACATATGGTATGAAAGTTTAGTATGAATGGTGTATAAGCGATAAGTTTACACAGTTTCACTTCGTTTTACAGGATTTGAAGATGTATTTAGTAGAGAATTCACGGAACCGTATCCTCCTAATCCATTATTGATCATAAATTGTGAATGTAAAGTCAATTGCATATTTTACAAGAGACTCTTTCAATCATCCTCATTGTGTTTTCTCTGAATGAACACAACTGGGTCACATGTAGTAATATTTTTCCCTCGGGTCGCTCATCATTTGAATTTCATTTCTATTATTTTTTTTCAAGGGAAATTATGTTAATTTACATTTTTCGTTTGTGCATGCAGGCAATGTGTTAATGTAGTATTTACCATTCCAATCTCACAGTTCTTATTTCTAGAATAGAGACACTCCTTAAGGAAATATCAGAATGGAATTAACACCTGCCATTCTTTATTTCAGTGCTCTTCAGAACGCGATGACATGCATAGAAGATTTCAGTAATAGATGCGGATCATCAGATGTTATCGAGAAAACTGGATTAAAAGACACCATAAACGATCTCTGTACACCTGGTTCCGAATTTAGGAAACGTAAGTAAACTTTAAGTTTGGGATCTCTGCTGTTTAAGCCACGTGCAACTCCGAAATAGGGAGTATATGATAAGAAAATTAAACTTCTTGCGGAGTTCTTAGCAGGAAGTTGATAATTATTGCTTCTCATAACAGTCCATACAGAAATCGTGCCAATGTTGCTGATAATAGTTAAAGATAATGTGTGTGTGTGTGTGTGTGTGCCCATTTTAAGATATAATTCGTCACGCGTAAGTTGAGATTCTTTAAATGCCCTCAAATAAGTTAAACCCCTAGTTGCAGACCTCCACAAATATGCATGGAGCAGTTCTTTTTTGTTTTATTTTTCTAGGTTTATATCAAATACTAATTCCACCGAAACACACAAAGCTTACTGAAGGTAATGCAAGACACTTGGTACTGTAACTGTCGTTTAAGACAACAATTATTATAATGATTATTATTATTATAATCGATATATTATAATACAGTACAGTACAGTGCTTCAAATTTGTAGTGGATTCTTCATTCTATATTATTGCATTAACGATCAACAATTCTCCCCACTGGATTTTATCACATAACTAAAGCTTACTATAGAAAATACAATGAAAACAAACTCAGTAAGTAAGTACGAGGATCCATACGTACGCAAAGCAATTAAGCCAGTCCTTTGTATAACCGTAGCCTCTGTAGAAGAAACGGTTGCGAATTTTTGGATGTTTGGAGTGAGTTCCAGGGAAGAATGGATGTATAAGTGAAACGGTATACACTTGAATGCGTTTGCTATCAAAAAGTATTAATTGGTATGAGACCTAACTCTGAGGGTCAAAGAAACTATATGAAGATGGAAGCAAGGGTGAGAATTTGTGTGTAAGAGCGACAATGTTAGGTAAGTGTGTTAATGATGGAGATTATCATAGAAATGATAATGAGGAGAGAACACAGTAGCATAATTTATCACTCGTACGCACAAATTCTCACCATTGCTTCCATCTTAATATAGTTTCTCTGACTCTCAGAATTACGTCTCATACCAATGAATAATTTTTCAAGACTTCTGATACCAAACGCATTCAAGTGTTATTTATTCTGAAACGTCCGACCCGAACGATTTTGTTTTCGTCCTGGTCGGATGTATTAAGTTTGTGCAAAAAATGATTGTAAACGCAAGACATTAGACGCACACACACAGACAGAGAGAGAGGGGGGGGGGTATCGAAGACAAAGGAAGTAGCAAGCATTGGTGAATATGTCGGAACCTCAGACTGTAGGCATTAGTGATATCGGCTGTCAGTGGCAGATTTACTAATTAGTATCTAGTGTAATGATGTTAGAACACTTTTAGGAAGATCTACTGTTAGTGAAAATGGGCAATGTAAGTCGCGTTAGTGGATACATCTACGAATGCAACACTAATTGTGACCAGAATGCAGTCACGAAAGGGGTGAGGGCTAGATTTCTCTTTCATAGAGTGGTGTGTGATTGGAATGGATTACTGTTGGAGGCTGTGAATTCATATAGTGTGAATAAATTAAAGAAAAGGACGATGGCTGGCGGAGGTTATATCTACTCTCATGAATCACGATTGGTATATTGAATATTATTATTAATTTTATTGGATCATTCCTACGTTGCCTCATGCGACCTAAGGCGGTTGTAATGTAGCTGAAGTTAACGGCAACGAACTGAGTTCGAATACCTTCTAAAATGCAAAAAATCATTATAAGGCAGGTAAGTTAGTCGGCCTCACAGGGATAGGATATCATTCACGTGTTATCCCTTTGAGGGATATCACTCACACATATCTAATTTAGTGAAAAGGTTTTTGTGATATTTGCTCATTTAAAGAAATATGTGTTCGTTGAAGTGCAATAGAGTAAGAATTCTCTTGTGCTTATAATAAATTAATTATCCTTCTTCCACTTATGCTATTACAAAATTTAATTCTCTATTTTCCAGAGTATCTGAAATATATTTCTTGTTTGTCTCCATCGGAAGCAAAGCCTTGTTTGGAAGAGCAAGCAGAAGCGATAATCAAAATCACTAGTCAGCAGTTAAAACCAGACGAATTATTGGTAAAGACGTGCTGGTAAGCTGTATAGTTTGGTTGATGCCTAAGCGGATGTGCAATAAGCAGTGTGTGTGTGGTGTGTGTGTGTGTGTGTGTGTGTGTGAAATATATAAAATGTTTCAGCGAATTCTGAATATAATACTCTTACTACATAATTATAACAAACCAATTAATATTTCCAATCTTTTATTTTGTTTTCAGCATCTTCGGCGACTTCAAATATTGCTTCAAAACCAAAGCTTCTTCGTCACCACAGTCAAACTGTGGTTACGAAGCAGCCAACTTTGTTGAGCAGTTTATAGACAAAATAGCTGGACCTGAAATGAAACAACGATGCGGCAAGTACCAGCATGGTTCGCGTGAGTGCAACTCCTCAGGCCGTGTGGTGCAATCACTATTTCTGGTACTGCTTGCGGTGTTATATTAGACTCAAAGCTATATTATTGTTTGCGATACTTCACCCTAAAATACATTTGGGCACCCTAAAATACTTTTTTTAACTTCAGAAAATAATTGAGATGGAATAATAGCCACCTCTCACCAATTCACGTCTTAAAGTTTCTGCTTTGTGTTGTCTACAAATATGCGTGTGGTGAATTCATCAGAATGTGCATTTCCCACTCTCTCCTAAATTTGTTTTAACACCAGTATTAGAAAAAATTCATTGTACTTGCCTGTTGTGACAACCCCACTCTTAACTCTCTCATGCATGAATTTTTATATTCATTTATATAAAATTATAATGGCATGACACAGTACCATTTAATCTTACAGTATTACCATGAATTAATTAATTTTGCTAAATTTATGTCCTGTATATGTAAAAAATGATGTCCTCATCTGAGGACATCATGCTCTAACGCCAACAGACTACAGACATATTTCTATGGAAATGACTAAGGAATTTATTTCCATTGAAAGATATTACAAGTATAACAAAACAGACTATAAACAATTTATATTTTGCTGAAACACTGCATGAATGATCAAAATTTGGATTACTTAGTACATACAAAAACGTAGAACAATTAGAATTTGCACTAGATCTATGTAAATTAAGAACAGTCTTATTCTCTTTGCTTCATTTTATATGGAAAGACTGAAAACATTCCGAACAGACTGGAACCACAGGTATATCTTCATCTACACTCTGAAATTCTTCTGGGCTGACAGCAGCATGGAATGTTTCATGAAACTTTGCAGCACTGGTCTTATACGTATTGCTTTGTCTTTATTGTTGGTAGTTGTGTATGAATCAACAAAATGCAAATATCACCTTATGTCCTCCGATCTGTTCACTGACACATCATCAGCTATAATATCCATGCACAACCCATGTTCAGAAGACCAATACTGCGTTACACGTGGGTATTTTATGTATGTCATGAAAACTAGAATTCCAAGGTAAATTTTGAGTTCAGTCACAGTAAGTGCTAAATTGTCTCTATGCTTTATGACATGCATAGAGATTAGTTTGTTTCATAATTTCATACATCAATTCATCTAGAAACAGCTATGAAAAATAATCTACAGTGCTCTCTCCGTAAATATTTACTTGGTGTTTTCCTCTAAACTGTGGTTCAGTACCAGCAAAGGGATTATCTTTCTCACTAAACCACACTGGTTGTCTATGCAATGATATATGACCAGCAACAGCTATATTTTGCACATTAGCTGGACTTTGAAAGTTGTGAGTCTGACCAACAGGGGAAGGGCACTGAACATCACTGTCTTCACTTGAATTCTCACTCTCTGTAGGATCATTTTGTGGCTGCTGGTATGTAGGATCATCATCAGAATCATTCGGCTTCAAACCATCTTTAAATTCCTTCAACAGTTTTTCAATGTTTTCTTCAGTAAGTATGATGTGGCAATAGGCTTTTTTTATGCCTGATGGACCTGACTTTTCCTTATCCACCTGTAAAAGAGATGGTAATTCCAATTAACACACTTACTATTCATTTATGTTTGCAAAAATAAAATAAATAAAATTATAAAAATATTGTACAAGAACTTTCTAACCTCAAACTATTTGCCGCTTAGATTACCTTACAAAGATATCGTCCTCATATGAGGAGAGGTTTCTTAACTTCGTTTTATAAATATGATAATAAACATGAACAAATTAAATATTCACACTTCATCTACAAGTATGAAGCTGGTAAGGTTTAACAATATATAAAACCATACTAACCTTCCCAGAAGACCTCATAAAATCACCAAATTCAAATCAACAAAACAGCAGCTTTTCACTTTCTCCTTGATAGCACCATGCACTGCAGAGAGATTGGTATTCCTGTAACTCTGTTGAAACTCCTGCCATCTGGTGTGGTTTTTAAGAACACTTTGGTCTCCCCAGATGAGGACTACATGCATACAGTAGTAGTAAATTATAAATGAATAATTATTATGAGGGAAAATATATGCATCCTCATTTGAGGCCCTTATGCATGAGAGGGTTAATTATGACCTGGAATTTGATCTGACGTCATTAAATCCAATGTTGATGAGTTTATTTTATCTCCTCAATCATGGGAAACGACTACATTAGTTTGAAAAACTTCTCGTATTACCTTAAGAACAACTTTTCTTTCAGTCATCGAGCAAGAGTAGTGCATGAAATGATGTGGTTCGCTACACGTACTAACCATTGATGACAATGCATTATGTTTAATTCTAATTCGTGCTTTCAATTTAATATTTTGAAATGAAGAAAAAAAAACGAAGGGTAAAAACAGGTAAACAGTGAACAAACAGTGAGCTGTTTTAATATATATTTATAAAGCAACAATAAATAAATAACACAAAATTATGTAAAAATCTAAATAAATAAATATTTATCTAAACGAAAATGACACGGCAATGTAGATTTCGAAGAAAATTAAAAAAAGCAAAAAAAGTTATAATTTGGATTAAAAAAATAACTTAACTTGATTTTTAATTGCAACCAAGAGTTCCTTTGGCCTTTCTTATTCCATAATGTTGCGTGTTATTGCTTACTACACCGACTGTTACTAACTAATCAATGGCTAACTGAATGACTGACTGATTACTTACCATTACTACTTTCTATTCAATATTACTCACTATTGTTACTTACTCCTGCATATTATCTACTACTGAGTTTTTACTGGATGCTACGTGAATAATACTTTAATAAAAATATAATGCATATAATGGATAAAAATAGGATGGATTTTTGTTGCTATGATTTTATGCTTTAGCAAAAAGCGAAGATTTTAAATTAATGAAAAAAAAATTCCAGAACATTATGGATCATCATATTTCTTCTCAAAACCTAAAAATTAAGATGCGAAAGCTAACAGTTACTAGATTATCGGAGAACCATTTTGTGATCCAAACCATTTCCTTTTGCCAGCAGACATCGTCCATGAAACTATTCAGCTTTTTCGAAACATTTAAAATGTCAAAGAGCAAACGAAGCCCAGTCCATTATGTTTTCATCAAGCAGCATATCCATTTAAAAAATGAGAGCAACAAATTATTTATATTTTTCAAAATGAAAATTTAAAAGATAAACCTGTTTAGGATTTAAAAAAAGAGGAAGGATAAAAAGTTAAACTTTGAGAGGGGAGAAACTACTGGTTTTTGGCAGGCAAAAGTAAGCCCAGAACAAAACAAGCTATCAATCTATCCTGGACTTTGCAAGCTTCTCCACAAGAGAGGGCACAGGGACTTATTCGCTGGTCAAAAAACAAAATCAGGTGTTTTCCAATTACGTTTCATCTCAAGAACCCTCGGGCAATTAAGTGCGCCAAAATAATAGTTTCCCAATCCTGAAAGAACCCACCAGAGGACTGACACCATCCAGCAGTTTTCAGCATGCATAGCCTCCCATTATTTTCCAAATCGTTAAGACATCCTGTAACGCTGGAAAAGTAGAGAAGTGACTGGATCACCTCAAACCCAAAGAACCATTATAAGCCTCCTAATCCAGACTCTGAAGAATAAAACTTTCTGAACCCTAGCTATGAATACCTCAAAAGCAAAAATTCGGAAGATCCATTAGAAAAGCCTTTCGAAGGATCTCCTCAAGGAATAATCCGAATTACTACTGAAATCTCTCCCAATGCATATCTCAGATTTTTGTGTCGTCTGAATCATTCCGACATTTAGAAGAAAATACGCCATTTTCTGACGTCAGGGAGTCCATCCTCGAGCGTTTCAAAGGCACCCATACCTCATCCACAACTGTATACCCACTCAGGCCGCGCAGCTTCAATGGAATCTCACTTGCAAGATGAGGGGGACCACACCAGGCGAGACGTGCACTAAAAGCTGTCACGCAAAACTGTGTTACCTTGAAACATACATAAAAGATGTCACGAAAACAAATGGATAATCCCGTATGCCATCACCAATGCTTCTAGCACATATAACAGAACACACACACACACACACACGCACGCACGCACGCATCACTTCCAAACACGAAAGGCAGCAGGGCCGGTAATAAATAAATACCGTCTCTAGACAATTTCTGTTAAAGCCTCACATAATAATATTATTTTTATTGTTCCCAGAATATTTACATATAAGCAATAATCGTCTTAAGTGACATTCCAACATGTTATTTTACAAAGTACTGCAACTAAATGCTGCATATTGGGGTTCATTTTCCACATTAAATTTCTATAAAAAAAATCAATAATTTTTATCATTAAAATTATGGTTATATATTGCAACACATGCGATTCTGTTTTTTTTAACAATGAAATTCATAAAAATATTCCTTTTTTTCGTGTATAATGTATTAATAATAGTTACTGTAGTTGGTAATTTATGGCTGCGGTTGAATAAGATTACTTTTTCCCAGTATTTATTCAATAACAATAAATTATAAACAGGTGGCCATAAAATAACTTTCCCTCTTCGCAGGTATCTGTAGCTAAAACCAATAAAAGGAATGAGACCAAATTTTATATTGAGGCTTGAAGGCATGGGGAGATGATTTCCTCGAGAAAAAGATTTAGTACCAAAAGTCGCCGATAGGGAAAATTTTGGCACTGGAGAGGCCGAAAACAAGAGGATAAAAAATGGAATAAGGCAAGGTAAGACGCATATTGAGCACAGTTCGTCAGTCATTCGAATAACTGTCTGAACGTTCCCAATCCCTTTTTAAGTGGAATTGGTGGCGCTGCTGTCACGTACTGACAGTACAATTTGCATAATCCTTTTTACCTGCGTTTGCTGCAAATATTTGACTGCTTTCGGCTCTGCAGTGCCAAAATTTCCGCTATCGACGACTTTTGGTACTAAATCTTTTTTTCGCGGAAATCATCTCCCCATGCCTTCAAAAGTCTCAATATAAAATTTGGTCTCATTCCGTTTATTGGTTTTAGCTACAGATGCCTGCGAAGAGGGAAAGTTATTTTATAGTCACCCTATATATTTGCAATTTTACTTTAATGTATTTAAGTGCTGTAACTACAGCTTAAGTGTAATAAATTGATGTCTGCGTGTGTGTGTGTGTGTGTGTGTGTGTGTGTGTGTGTGTGTGTGTGTGTGTGTGTGTGTGTGTTGTAATTTCTCTTTTTTTTTTTCATCCTCGAAGCTTTTTAGTAACCTTATCCGAGGATGACACCAGTTACTTATTGTTTATTGGTTTGATTGCTGTAATGGAACTAGTCTGATGTTTGATAGGTCTGATATCCACTACAGAATTAGGATAAGAAATTCATTCAGAGGCACACGCAGGGTTGTACGCACACGCACATATGTACAGCGGAGCGATAATTTGGAATGTCACTGAACTGGAAAGCCTGAACTTATATATTGTGTTTTGTTAAGTTTGTAAGGTGTGTAGGGTGCATATTTCGTGGTCCAGATATGCTAAATAAACTCCCTTCTGAATATAAAAAGTTTAATTAGCATATCTAGAATGTAGAAAATTCGGATGGCCTCTCCGTCGTGATTATTATATTTATTTGTGATATAATTAGTAGTCTGAGGTCTTGTTGTACGGTATGTATTTCTGACTGTCCTGTAGTTGGCATCGAAATAATGTTTTAGCAAAGCTGCATAGTGACATAAATGTTTTGCTGTCAGTATTTTGTGTTCTGACATTGCAGTGCATATAAAGTCGTTATTTTCTCTTTGTTCCCAGAAGATCAATTTTATCCTTTTGTACTGTAGCGACATTAATCTATTTAATTGGTGGGGTGCACAGAATGCATGTGTTGTTATGGCATATATCTTAGTATATTTTAGCATAGTGCTTCGTTTATTAGTTTTTTTAGGCATGTTGGAACTATGTCTTTTAACCTGTAGAGTTTCCCAGCTATTGCTCTGAGTTTGTTTTGTAGATGTTGATGTAGCTGTTCCAGTTCAGATCTGCATCTCGAAGTATAATGCAATAATAATAATATAAAAAAACATTCTGCTTCTTTGTGTTCTCTTCTGGTCTTTCAAACAACTGATAATACTCAAAATCGGTTGCTATTATTGTGTACATTTGCGCATGCTCAGAAATATAACACGGTAATTTCCGCTTTAGTATATTTTGTACAATTTCAGAAACGCGTTAAACGGAAGTTGTGTTCTTCGGAGTAAAAGAAAGTTAATCATTTCTAATTTTTCGTGAAACAAGCAGAATAATTAACCTTTCTTTATTTCATATGATTTAAACATAGAGATAACCATTTGCGTAATAACTCACATACAACGACAGCGAGCACAGATAAATGCCAGCTGCTACATCGGTGCTGATGTAAT
The DNA here is from genome assembly GCF_054136105.1 of Typopeltis vanoorti. Classification (NCBI taxonomy): domain Eukaryota; kingdom Metazoa; phylum Arthropoda; class Arachnida; order Uropygi; family Thelyphonidae; genus Typopeltis; species Typopeltis vanoorti. The sequence continues at coordinate 9,877,113 of NC_143549.1, read as the reverse complement.
TGTGGATCGCGCATCGATTTGAGTCCATTAAGCATTAAGGGGAGGTATCTATATGTCAAAAGGTTTTTACCTTGGGGATAATATATATTAAGGATACCAAGTAACTTTATAAACTTGGTTTTTTTTACTCCTTCTCCCAAGTAAGCAAAACAGTTAAGTTTTCGCCTGAACGTAGTTCAAGTCTAAAAATAGTGCAACACCAGGGCAACTCGTTGTAAAGGTGGTAAGGCTCTGATCACCATTCTTAGTATTTCCCATAATGTAAAACACATCTCACTAAGAGATGTATACTGTTATACATTATGTGTGGGGGTCACTACCCTGACCTTGTTGCAACTTGTATAGGTAAAGTTGATAAGGCTCTGTATTACTAAAATCTTGGTATTTCAGGGTTTAGCTACTCACTGAGGAGACCTCAAAAAAGGTTAAAACCGGTCTGAGTAGTGACTCCCCCACATAATGTATAACAGTATACATCTCTTAGTGATGTGTGTTTTATATTATGGGAAATACTAAGAATAGTGATCAGAGCTTTACCCACCTTTACAACTAGTTTCCCTGGTGTTGCACTACTTTTAGACTTGAACTACGTTCAGGCGCAAACTTAACTGTTTTGCTTACTTGGGAGAAGGAGTAAAAAAAAAAAAAAAAAATTATAAAATTACTTGGTATCCTTAATATATATATATATATATATATATATATATATATATATATATATATATATATATATATATATATATAGAGAGAGAGAGAGAGAGAGAGAGAGAGAGAGAGAGAGAGAGAGAGAGCTCCCACACAGGAGATTCTTCTGTGTTTACAAATTATCGTTTCAAAGGTCAATTTAAACAACCATATTGGAATGCAAACAGTGGCATCCACTACATTCACGTGTAAAAGTAGTTTCAGGACTAGAAGTGGACTAGCCCGTTGGTTGTTAAAAATCAGGTTTGAATCCGGTTAGGAAACCTTCAAAAGGACTTCTCACTGAATGGCAGTTAGCTTATGCGCAGGGGAGGAAGGAGAAGATTTCTTCTGGTAACTGCGGTTTAAATCTCGCGTAATTTACAGACAAAATATTGTAATAGGCATGAGGTTAAGTGCCTTATCCTAAGTATGACGTTTACGAAAGCCAAGGTCATCTTAGTTTGAATGTGTGTAAAGGCTTACAAGAATCGTTGAGCGAACGACTTCCTCGATTTCAGATAAGCCACTTCATAACATCCTGTTGCATTCATTTCAGTTTGCCACACAGTAATTTCTTATTTCGCAAAGAATAAGAAATCACCTTTAAATTAAAGATTCGAAGCATTTTAATTTACTTTTTAAACGCCAGATTGTGAATGAAATTCTAACGCAGAACTGCAGCATCTGGCATCACAAAGACTGTGAATGGAAAAGATGTGGTCGATAGGAAACGACACGCGGCAGCGTAAGCAATGTAAATATTCGGAAGAATACACCAACAGCAATGCAAGCGAAAGTCATAATTATCTTCACTTGAAGATCGCTTAAATAAATGCTGATTGTGTCTGAAGGAAGTGAGATAAAAACTATTACACTCAGCAGCTACCGAGAAAATATTCACACAGGTTTGTAAATGTAGGCAACTTCCTCGTTGGCATTGCAGACTAATTCATCTCTCTCTCTCTCTCTCTCTCAGACTTTATTTTTTGAAAGTTGCAATGAATATCGTTTCATATAACAAAACCGAAGTTTTAACTCATTCTAGTCATGCAATGTACGAGATGTTGTTCATCCCATAAATTACAAGATCAGTTGCGAATATTAATTATTAGTAGTAGTAGTAGTAGTATTAGTATTATTATTATCTAAGACCTCCAAGGAGTCAAGGACTCATCCAAGGAGGCTGTAAATTACCTAACTCAGCCATCATATCTTCTCTTAAATTCATTTATACTAGATGCACACACTACCCTTAAGGGCAAATGTTTTCACTTACTCACTGCTCTCTGTGAGAAAAACCTAGCCCTTACCCCTTTCTTGACTGAGAACAAACTTATCTTCCATGGATGCCCCGTGTTCTCTCCCCGCCTTCCATATAACGAAAAAAGGCATCAGTCGATATCCTATAACACCCATTCAAAACTTTATAGACCTTTATCATATCACCCCTCTTTCTCCTGTTAACCAGAGTCTGTAATCAACATACTCGCAATCCGTCCTCATAATCTAAATCCCATAATCCGGATATAATCTTTGTAACTCTTCTTTGCACCCTTTCCACAGCTTCTTTATCCCGTTGGAACCCAGGAAACCAAATTTGTGCATAGTAATCCAAGTGTGGTCTTATCAAAGCCTTATAAAGAGGCAAAATTACTTCTTTATCCTTACATGCCAAGGTTCGCTTCAACTTAGCAATTATCCTCTGAGTTGTATTCGCAACTTTTGCTATGTAACCTTTGAACTTCAAATTCTTATCCATCAATACACCAAGATCGCTTGCCTCTTCAGTTTCTTGTAGCATAACTCCGCTAATATAATATGCCGCTGGAACTCTTATCACGTCAAAGTGCATACCTTTACACTTACTAACATTAAACTGACAGCCATTTTCGTTAGCCCAGATTTCCAGTCTATTTAACTCATTTTGTAATTGCTGAATATCAGTAGCATTCCTGCCTATCCTCGCATCATCAGCAAACAATTGCAAATCTGATGATAGATCCTGCTTGATGTCATTAATGTATAGATTGAACAATAATGGCTCAAGGACTGAACACTGAGGTACACCGCTGGTTACCTTAAATCTGGCTGATTTACACCTATTGTATACCACTTTTTTGATATCTGTCTGTCAACCATCCCCTGATCCAAGTCAATAGATTATGTTTTAGTCCATATTTCTCCAGTTTACATAACAGCCTTTCGTGTGGTATCCTATCAAATGCTTTAGAAAAATCCAACATTATCATAGTGTATCCATTCCCTTTATCCAACTCGGCCGTAAAATTGTTATAAAATATGAGCAAATTGCTAAAACATGACCTTCCTTTAGTACACCCATGCTGTTCCCTGCAGAGTATAGAATGCTTGTCTACCCATTTCTTTATGCGAGTTCTTACCAACTTCTCTAAAATCTTCACTACCACACCAGTGATACTAATAGGTCGGTAGTTAGACACATCAGTTTTTGCATCACCTTTGTGCAATGGAACTATCATACATTCCTTCCATTCCTGTGGTATCATTCCTGAGCTGAGACTCAAGTTATACAAATGTGTGAAAGGCCTAGATAATTCAGCTGAACATTCCTTTAACAAACGGCAGATATTTCATCTGTTCCTATTGACAAATTCTTATTGTAACGTTATTATTTATCGTTATTTTATATATATACAGTATATATATTGTTCTCTACCTCTCTATCTTATATCTTAATATCTTGGCTACCATATATAACCTGGGATGACTTCATGGGATATTTCTTCTTCAGAAACTGGCAAATTTATATTTTAACTGCGCCAGTCAGCTTCCTATAACAAGAATATAATTCAGGCGGCTCAGGGAAATATTCCTAGATTTTAGGCATATACGTCAATATAAATTTACACGCGAGTATATAGATCTCGGTTCCTTGCAGTCGTGACGAAAGATCTATTCTCTATTATATAATTTTCTAAACTCTTTCCCGCTATTTTCACATTTCTTTCTCACTTCTTCCAACAGACCTTTCATATCTTATCTCATACTATGTTTGTCACCACTTTAATTATTTGTACCTACCAGCACTACCATTCCTTTTACATTTCTTTTCTTTTTTTTTTTTTTTTGGTTTTCAATTACGTTTGTCGTATTTTTAATTTTCGCTCCCGGGAAACTAGAAGTGGTGACTCCCTCGTCAAGCGCAAATTTTAAAATTGAGTCACCATACCATATTACCTCTTTTTTCTTAGATATTAACGGATTTACCTTGTTGTTATTAATATTTTGATTACCAAGTTCAGTATTTCCTGCCTGTTCCAATTCCCTGTTCGATTTCGTAATAATTTATTTTAACCGAGCTATTTCTAAGGTCGGCGTATCCTCAGATAAATTATTATCATCATGGCAGAAGTGTTTTTGTTCGGGATGAACGCTCTCCTGAGTAGCAACTTTAGCTTTAGTCACTGCCTCGTTACGAGAAGTTTTTGGCGTCATTTTTAAGAGTAGTAAAAATTAATAATTTATCTGAAATTATGTTATAAAACACTTTAGTACAATAACTACACTAATAAAACTACAATAATATACTAAAATACACAATTAAATATAAGAAAATACTTAATAAATCAACAAAAATCACAAATCTCTCAAGAGCTCTCTGACAGTACGTCTTATAAAGTTAATGCACTTAATTTTCACAGAAAAAAAGTCTTATTACAAGTCTGTACGTATTTCTGTTCTTGATACGTTTGTTGTATTTAGCTAAAAATACAGTTTGATGAGCATGTGGAATTTTCAACGAAAAAAAAAGTGATTGGAAATAATTGACATTGGGTTTTATTAGGCAGTCTTAGTATAGATAATTGTACCACTAGAGTTTCGCCACATACGCTAAATACCTCTCGTGGGTTAGGAAGAACAAAAAATAATAGAATAAAGGGGAAAACGTGAAGCAATACCAACTAAAAAATGAAAAAACGCGTTTCTTATTAGTTATCATGTTTAAAACAGAAATACATAGACTAAAGAAAAGGGCAATCTCTATTACAAATGATCATGAAGCATCAATACTGGAGAGCAATATAAATATTCTAAGAAAACGGTACAAAGAATACTATTCTCCTCTCCTCCACAACAAATCCCTGAGAATGTCTCTTTGTACTCTACAGGGCCTCTGTTTCCATCCTTTATATTGGCAAATAAAATTTCTCTAAAAATAGACCACCCTTGAAATTTCACGAACTTTGATAGTCACAGTCAGTTTGAAGTGGCTTTCAAAATATATAGAGCTCGTACAGTGACTGTACGAGCTCTATATATTTTGAAATTAGACAGAAGGAGCATATTGTAGGTGTCAATAACAAGAGAGAAGGCTGAGGCCTATCTTTGCACCTCTCTCTCACACTCTATAACTAGCGCGCCGCTGCTCACACTCACCATAATATTGAATGAGATAAGAACTTTGATGTTGCAATAAGATAACTTATTGCAACATCAAAGAATCTATATAGGATCCACCCACAAGGTTGCCTTGTGGGTGGATACTATGTAGATAACAGAAACCAAGGAATGATTCCACGTGATATTTGGAAACAAGTCAGACTAACTTTTCTTCCAACTTTCGCGCGCACATACACGAACAATAACTGACCCGCGCCAGCTTCCACGTTCCTCAGTTTTCGGTTTTTTACTTTTGCGTAACAGTTTCCTATGTGTCTTGTATTTTGGTTATGTAATTGTTGACGTTTACCCCTCTTTTTTTTATTTTTTTTATTTTGCGTGTGTCTCTAAAGTAGGATTCTGGGATTATATATTATCTAATTCTCAGCTTAATTCAGAGTAAAACATATTTTAAATTACCGTCATTCGAGGAAAGAAAGAATTTTCATAAATCTTTTTAAAACAATTTTAAAAAAAACCGGTGACCATTTTATACATCACTTCTCACGATTAAGCATACACAGTAAATCAATTAAACATTATACGTAAGCATTCGAAAATATACTTCTTCAGAAACCGGGCTTAAAATATTTAATTGGAAAAGCACAAAGAGAAATAATACACAAACGCCATACTGTATATATTTGGCTGCAAAAAAAGCTTTAGTGGTTCACCTCTCTTGATATGAAATGAGTCCAACATGAACACTTGCGTATACACATCCGGGTTATACACATTTGTCAATGTTAAATTGTATTTGTATTAAGTGTTGTATTAAATATATTTTGTTCCTTCAAAAAAAAAAAAAATCAGAGAGACGAGAATATTTGCCTACATCTAGAGAACGGACATGTTTAATACTAAACTCCATTCACAGACCACCCCAACGATTGTAGCAAACGTTTGTATCGCAGTGTTAATTTTTTTTATCTACTTTTGTGTACGTATAATTTCTTAGAAAGAGAATAAGTACTTGTATTTGATTTGAAAACAAATGTGGTTATTATTATTTATATATGTAAACCACACCGTATTTATTGATGTTTGCATTAACATAGTAAGGTGTGAAATACTGGAATGCTTACAGTTTCAAGCCTGCACACACACACACACACACACACACACACACACACACACACACACACACACACACACACACACACACACACACACACACACACACACACACACACACACACACACACACACACACACACACACACACACACACACACACACACACACACACACACACACACACACACACACACACACACACACACACACACACACACACACACACACACACAGAGAGAGAGAGAGAGAAAGTTTTGGTAGAAATACAATTAAAAAATTAATCAGTCAAGGAACTAAATTTATTCTGTTTGAACTGATATGAAGAGAAGTACGTATGTAACGGGTTGGATTTTTAAGCTTATGAAAAATAAAATATTAAGCCCCTCCCGCAAAGATAAGTAATTATATGTTTTATCTAACTTCCTTCTTCAATTGTCATCCCCTAGAAGGAGGTTGGCAACCATGTCATGGAACTTTTTTCTTTCTTTTGCTGCTCTGGGACATTTATGGTAATTCAAGCCAGTCCAGTCATTAATGTCTTCAAACCACATTCTCCTGGGTCTACCTCTCCCTCTTTTTCCATCCAGTTTCCCTTCTAATATTAATTTCTGACTGCCGTCTCGTCTAGATATATGTCTAAAATATTTAAGTTTCGCGTTCTTTAATTATTTTCATTAATGTTCTTTTCATTAATGTTCTTTTCATTTTTGCTTTCTTTAAAACATCTTCGTTTCTCATTTTCTCCGTCCATGGTATTTTCAACATTCTTCTGATGGTCCACATTTCGAAAGCTTCTACTTTTTTCTCTGCTTCTTTATTTAGAGTCCAAGTTTCACTGTTGTAGAGAAGGCCTGACCAGATATAGCATTTTATTAATCTTTTTCTTGTGTCTATGTTAATGTCTCTGGATGTTAGAACAGTTTTCATATCAATAAACACTTTTCTTGCTATCTCTACTTCTTTTTGTTTGTTTTTTAAGGGAATTTCCTCCGTCTGTAGACATTTGTCCCAAATATATAAAAGAGTGAACCTGTTCAATTTTCTTTTGATTAACAGTGATGTTTCGTTTCTTATTTATTGGTTCTTTTGATAAAATCATGCACTTGTTTTCTTTAGGTTAATAATTAATCCCATGTCTGAGCTTCTGTTGTAAATTTCTGTGACTAAGTTTTGAAGATCAGATTCAGCTATAACGACTGTGTTATCTGCATACCTGAAGTTGTTGAAGTTCCTACCTCCGAACTTTTACACCCTTCAGTTCTGAAATATTGAACTATTGAATTGAATTGAAATATTGAAACATTGAACTATACAAGAGGAATGGATACATCATGATACTTTTGTTTTTGCTAAAGGTTTTGACAGAATACAGCATGGCAGACTGCTGCATAAATCGGAGAAAATGGGTTATACAATATTAGCATGGATAAGAGGATGGCTGACTGACAGATATCAAAAAGTGGTATACGGGGGATCTGAGTCTGCAAGGTTTAACCCAGATCTAGTTAGTAAGATACGGGAGGAGCATGGGGCAACTCCGAGGTTTACCAGCGCCACCATCTCTTTACATGGCGTATGGAGTGCAGATAGTTATAAGGACTTAAAACAGCTTGGGCTTACGCAAACGGATATAAAAGTTCTTTCCTTGAGGGCCCTACAGGGCACACTGGTGGCATGGCGTTGCCACCAGAGAATGATTACTATAATAGCTCGAACAGGCATAGGGTGAAACACTTCTAAAGGCTTAGGACTATATCAAGACTAAACGAGATGTCTGGACGTGATGTAAGGGTAGTACTGCCCATAAACAGTACAAAGATTAATAATATAAAAAAATAATAAGTGGTGTACCACGAGGATCAGTGCTTGGACCACTGTTATTCAATCTGTACATTAATGATATTAGGAAGGATTTGACAAGTGACATACAGTTATTTGCTGATGATGCTAAGATAGGCAATGTAATCAGGAATGCTGCTGAATATGCAGTCCTTGCAGAATGATTTGAACAGGCTGAAATTGCGGGAATGGAAAAATGTCTGTCAGTTCAATGTCGGTAAATGAAAAGTCATTTACTTCGGTGATTAAATATCCAATGTCGTATTATATTGGTAGAATTAGGCTATAGATCTTGGGGGTGTTAATAGATACGAAGTTGAAGTTCAGCGATTATGTGGCAAAGATTGCACAACTCAAAAGATAATTGCAATGCTGAAACGAAGGTTCACATGTAAAGATAAGGACGTTATTTTGCCTCTTTACAAGGCCATGATAAGATCTCAACTGAACTATTGTGCGCAGGTCTAGTCTCCGGGTTTCCGTTGTGATTCTGATATATTGGAGAGAGTACAAAGGAGGGTGTTAAAGTGATATCAGAATTATATAATACTGATTACGAAGACAGATTGAGAATTTGTAGACTGCAGACACTAGCAAACAGGAGACAGAGGGGGTGATATGATTGAGACTTACAAACTTCTTAAAGGGTCATACAAGATTTCAATTCATGGGATTTTTCAATTTATGGAGGGTGGGGAAAGGACAAGAGGGCATCCTTGGAATCTGAAAATGAAGGCCGCCAAGAAGGGTTTGAGGCTAGATTTTTCTCTCAGAGGGTGGTGCTTGATTGGAATGGATTTCCATTGGATGTTGTGAGTGCAAGAAGTGTGAATGAATTCAAGAATAAGTATGATAGCTGGTGTGTGTGTGTGTGTGTGTAGTATGTGGCTTCCCTCAATTAGTCTCTGACTTTCTGGAGGTCTCTCTTCATGTGTGTGTGTGTGTGTGTGTGTGTGTGTGTGTGTGTGTGTGTGTGTGTGTGTGTGTGTGTGTGTGTGTGTGTGTGTGTGTGTGTGTGTGTGTTAAGAAACATGGACCCTCTTTCTTCTACACATGTTGATTGGAATTAAATCACTGCGTTATTAGAGTATTTTATATCCTGATACATATTAGGGGTAAATATATGTTTTAAATGCGTCTTATGGGTTTATTATTCACTGTATGTGTGTCTGTGTGATATTTTTCGATGATTTACAACAATAATTTAGTTGTTTTACTCAATGTATACTATTTCTTTCACTTTATATAACCGTGGTACGTAACGGAAGAGAGTTTTCGTATCCTTTGCATTAACATTAATGTTTGTTCCAGTATTTTGCTTGATATTTCACTCAATCCGTGGAATAAACGTTCTGCTGTCTTCGTGGCTCAGTTGGCAAAATCTGGTTCGAATTTCGTGTATGATGCGAAGAATTTTTATAATGGATTTACATTTGGTAAGGGGAGAATGAGCAGATCTAATAGAATAACAGCGAATTTCCTCCTGGGTAACTCGGGGATTTCATTTCGAAAGTAGAAGAAAAATGGCCACAAGGATAAATGCAATTTACTTACCGATACGCTGTCCTCATTACTCGGCATCAATTTCAAAACACAAACAACACTCTCGTGAATTGGGTGGATTATCTCGATTCCTCAAATTAATGCGACATATTGCAATCAGCCTGGAGAGAAGTTCGAGGAAAAAAAACTGTAATTGTATCATTTGATTAAGTTCCTCTTTTCAGATCCATCGTCTCATTTACGCAGACTCGTTATGTAAATTAAAAGGTAGATGAAAACCAAGATTGACCATTAAGAACTTCGGTTTTCATGAATTAGTATTCGCTTGGCTACTGTTTGCCAAAATAATTCCCACAATGTGGAGTTAATTTTTTTTATAGTTTTCTTAGTTTTGCCAACTAAGGAATTATAAATAAGTTAAAAAAATATAAAAATAAATCAAGTCCCGTGTTTCGTGTGTGAGGATTCTTTATTGATTTGTATTAAAGATGGTCATTAAGTTTAACAAGATGAACGTAATTTTGCATTAAGACAAACAGATAAAATAATATTAAATTGTTCATATCGCCTTAAAAATAATTTGTTGTCAAACATTTGTTCTTTTCAAGTCTATTATGAATTCTCTTGCTTTTACAAAAGAATTCCTTTGTCGACATGAAGGAAAACGTTCGAATTCTACTTACTATGAAGTTTATCTCATTCTTACCCCTTCACATCCTCCAGCTTTGTGCACTTTTTGTAACAGAAACAGCTTTGATAGTGTTCAATGCTGCACGTAAAGAGTTGTACTTCGTTTTCGTTAAACCTGGAGTTTATGAGACGCAGTTAAGTGTTTTCATCTTCCACTAGATAATTTGCCACGCGCTTTCTACAACGAGTGCATTCATTTCATTAACGGCACTCTTCGCATTAGTGCAACTGGGTCATATTTCCGGATGACCCAGAAGTGAAACCACGCCTCGCCATTGCTTTCTTAGATAGCTGCTGCAGTTCGCATTGCACATTACCCCAATAGATAGTTTTAAAAGTTTTGATTATTTTTAATTAATACGAACAGCTCTTAAGAAGAATGTTTTGGAGAAGATACGCAACAGCGGCTCCTCAAGCGTTTATAAGTTAAATAATGGAATATCAGTAAGGCAGTGCTGCCATCTATTGAGAGATAGGAAATGATAAAGAATCCGACTAAGAAATTTTATCCCAAAAATATTAATAGAGAGAGAGAGAGATTCGTAATGAAAATAATATATCCCCATTCCATATAAAAATTCTCATTTCGAATTTTTGCAGCTTCTTCATGTAAAGTTCACACATAGCGAAAATTTAAATCATTTAGTTGTTAATCGTGGGAATGATATCTCCTGATATTCTTTATTTACTTATTATTTTATTTTATTTTTTCGATGAAGCCATTTTTCATTCCGTTATAATTATTGTCGTAATCGGAAACTCAATAATTCAACGGGGAGTAAAGGAGTACCCGAGGGACACAAAGATCCCTCGCGACATCTTCCTCTTTCGAACGCTCCATAAAGTTCTCAATAAAAAGTAAAACCATGCGTGGAATTTCGTATTATAAATGGTCGCTGGTCTCTCTCGCGGCGTCGTGATTTTCTTCCCCACAATGAGTTTCCCTAATCATTTCACTTTCTCACCTTCTGTGTACAACCATCCATCTCATGCAATTCTCCTCGCAGTTTATTATTATTAGAAAGGGTCTTCGTGATTGCATTTCATTCTCGTTAGAGTTGCTATGCATACGGAATAGAAAATTGAAAAATGCAATTATATCATAATACCTCCCTGTAAAGGCATTGAGTATCCTAAAAGCACATTTTCTAAGTCTCCGATTTTTCAACAATAGCATCAAACGAGCCAATCGCATCACGTCTAAGACATGCGATTGTTATCGGCAGCAAAGGCTGCGAAAACTCAGTTCTAGTCTTGATTAAGAATCCGCTGTCGAAGTGAATAATAGACCCGATGTTTCAGTTAATTTCCAGACGTAAGTCCGACTTAGGAAACTTGTTGAGTTATATTGTTTGTCAAAGTAAACAATATAACTCAACAAGTTTCCTAAGTCGGACTTACGTCATCAGGGGTATCAAAATTTACATTAAAAATACTCGAAAAAAAATGAATTACACACAGCAGATATTAGCAGAACTTCAAAACTAGTGTAGATAAACAAAGCGACCAGAAAAAACCCGCCGTATTAATGACTTGTGTACGGATACTGCGTCATTCCACAGATCGTGACAACAGCTAGCACTGTTCCAATCAGTCAATTGTTCTATCGTACGCACAAGTTCGTTCATTTGTGTTACTAAGACACTGTCATGGATTAACACAAAGGGTATGCTAATTAGTAGCGACCAGCAAGTCTATTTCTATCAAATATTTCTGTCAAATGCTATATGGTTCCTAATACCTAAGTGATCATTAGCATGTTGCCTTTCTTAAGATAAAGTTATTAAACGCAAATCCAACTTCAGTTTATTAATGGTATAGACACTAGATATTGCGGTGAGTAACATGATGATATACATAGTATAGATTTTTTTATACTTAAAGCATCTCACACTGATTGCTTTTTTTAATGATTGAATATTTATTGTTCTTATCAGAGAATAAATCACTTGTGACTGTTGTATTATAATTAGCGACACCTTCAAGATTGGAGGATTGAATTTGGTTCACGTGGCTGTAGTTCACGGACATACCAGGTCACTAATCGTCTGCGCTGGTGGTATTACCTGATATATATGAGAGTGGTAGAAGTTTGAACAAACATACTGGGGGTGTGTCAGGGACCCACTTGCCTTCGTTGTTGGCGCAACGATACTCAGTTGCAGGACCTTTTAGTTCACTGTATTCAGGGCAGATTTTGTAGCACACGGTTTCTCTTCTGGTGAAACTGCATGCCCAATCCGTCCAACCAAAGAAAGGCTCCACATCGCATTTGGTCAGTTCTATAAGAACAAATCAGCAAGCATTAAACTCATTAAAAGGAACGTACATTGTAATCGGCAAACTATAACTAAGGGAAATAATAATCGAAAACTTTTTACGAGCATGAAAACTATTTTGATATTGCATTTCCTCATGGGTTTGCCATTGAGTATACCAAAGTTAAGTTCATAACTAGCTAAAGAGCATACAATTCCTACGCGATAAATGGAAAACTTAGTCACGGTTGCATTGGACTGTCAGTGAAGTCACGTGATTCAAACACTAAATTATAGAGCAGAAGGCTTCATTAAGCGATTGAAATGGATGATATTATGGATCATTCAAATTTTATAGGCACATATAAAGAAAGAAACTGAAAAGTATAAAACTTACCACATGCTTATGCATTTTAACCTTCTGCATTGTAGAATTGCCTTGGTTAGCACAATTAAAAGAACACGAACTCTGTCCAGAAACTCTTATGTTTGTTTTATTAGTACTTAAATTAGGTTTCACTGTCAACCAGTGAAACCTATTTCTATTTTTCACAGGCTTCACGGTAAATCAAATTTTGTATTTGCTTATGCATCTACCGAGATAGTTCACTTAGGATGAATTTATGTTGCTGACAATATATTAATAATAATAAATCAACACGCGCGCGCGCACACACACACACACACATATAGTCGCAATATAAATAAATAAAGCACTTCTGCAACATACCGAATTCACATTGACGTCCAGCGAAGCGAAATGGGCAGGAACATGAATTCTTTCCTTCACATCGACCCCCATTCAAACACGGCGGATTACAGACACCTGAAACACAACAACTTGGTCAAGGAAATGCACCAATTTCAGAATTGCTAAAGACAATATTTTGGGTTTTATGTCGTAAATTTTATCCGTACTGAAAATATCTTATAAATGAGTTCCACATTGAAATATTTTATGTACTGGGCTGTACCGAAAAGTACTTATAAAATCGTGGTACGACTGGATTTGAACCCAAGAGTAAAGTACACGAGAAGCAATGTCTGAAAGCACGCGCTTAACGTGAAAAATAATCCAAAAGAATGAGCTCACCTCGATGCTCGCATCGACTGCCCACGAAAGGTTCCATACACTGACAGCGGCCTCGCTTGCAGCGACCTCCATTCAAACAGGCGGGGCAGACTGAAAAGTAACAAAATCCTTATGAAGGAAAAATACTCAAGAAAACCCTATATTAGAAATTCTGAGGGAAAAAAAAAGATTTAACAGCGTTAGTGATGATCTGAGATTTCGAATACGCTTAAGTCAGATTTTTAGCAAATGAAGGAATATCTCAAATGATTAAGCACAAATTCCAAGAGGTCTAATTTTTAATTCTCACAGATCTATTATCAGAGATATGTATACTGTATATATCACGTGCCAGTTGATTAAACTATCTGCCATTATTAATATAACATCTGTGATTGCTGTTCTCATCTATTGAATAATTATACCTAATTTTTTAAAAGAATGAGATCTCAGACTCTTTGTCTGAAATGGACAAATCACCACAGCAGGACTGTGTTCGATAAGATGCTTTCTAGGAATGTTAACTTTCATGTGATGGAAAGAGCCGAAATGATCGCAGGATAGTATTACCGGCATGCAGTCCCTTTTTCCAGTTATTCATTGAAATTTCTTATAAATCATCATTCACAGAACATAAAATTTGCAGATCTGAAAGCGATGGGCGAACTTCGTGTACGGGTTGAAGTGAACATCTCGCAAGGGTAGCTGTCTACATTTTGTCTCTTGAAATTTTATTTAAGGTGTTACATGTAAGATTCTGGAAACAGCAAACTGTGTACCTGTCTCTTCCGATAGTCTGCACTAACATTCTTTATTAATCTCCGGTACTAATAAATTATTCAGTTGTAACAGTGCTGGAGTAGTTGACAGTCATTTTCATCTTCAGACTGAATGTGATTCTCACTTTGGAGTGCAGGCCTTGCCTCATACTGGGTCAGAACAAAAACAACATGAGGCAGAATTATAAGTCTAATTAGGAGGAAAAGAGGGATAGACCTTAGAGAAAACTTCTTCGTAGCATGAAATGAAAGTATAAAGGAACAGATGAATTCAAGTTCCATAGAGCTGGTATCAATAGAAGATCTTGCTGATAATAATAGCGAGGTAATGTTGATCACAAGAGAACGAAGGCCTGAGTTCCCACTTAACCATCCATCAATTCGAGTTTCCCTTCCTCATTCGTATATGAACACTGGTGTGACTCAGAAATTACTTTCTAATGGTCAATGTTTTGTAATGGTGGATGGATCAACACCTGTAAAAGATACAGTAATCAAAATGAAGTTACCACCATTAATACGGGTATCGACAAAGCATAGTGCGTCTTCCGATGAAGTAAATCTCAAATGATTAAGTACAAATCATGAATTAGTATATCCGTAAAGAGGATCTGCTAATTCCTGAAGACAAGCAGCCACTGCTGGATTTTTATCGACACTCATCCACATTTTAAATTTTCAAAGGCATGCGAAGATGGTCAGCCATTAGTTCTTTGTTCTATATTACATTCCCTGGCCTATAGCCATGGAATGCAATGGATGATGTGGGTGATAGTCAGCGGCAAATACATTCAATAACTAGAGGGCGAATAATCATTACTGGTGACTTTAAGTATGGGATATAGACTGGAAGGAAGAAAGGTCATATGGCGGGGAAAAAATGAAATTTATGCAACTTCTTTGGGAAAATTACATAAATCAGCATGTTATGGAAGGCACGACGGATCGATAGCTTTGGGGACTCTGTGATTATATCTGAGGGTATAATAAGATGGATATATTGTCCTCATTCAGTGAGAGGGATCATTCATTTTTGTCCTGGGCGGACCTGTGAAATTTTCAGTAAAGAAGGGTTTGGTGTGGAATTATGAGTGGGAACTACGAGAAAAACTTAGAAAATTGTTTGGAGCGGTAACGAGGGAGCATATACTTCAGGGAAAGGGGCGTTAGTAGTGCGTGGAAAGTGGTAAAGGATGTTTGAAGGAACAAGTAGGTAACTGCATACCAATACTTAAGAGCATTACTAAACTGGGAATTAAATGGATAAGATAAAACATTAAGCAGGAATTAAAGCAAAAGGGAAGCGTGTGGAAGGGATTCATAGATAGAGGCGATGAGGGAGCCATTCAGCAGTATGAAGCGCGGGCCAAAAGACTGGTATGGTAAGAAAGGCAAAATAGAAACAAGGGAGAAATTTAGCTTAACGTGCTAAGAGGGATCCGAAAAAGTTCTTTCAATATGTGGCAAGAGAAAGACAGAAAGAATGACCACCGTAGAATGATTTTGCAGAATGCAGATGATACGGAAGTGACTGAAGCAAATGAACTTGCTGAATTATTAAATAAGGTTTTGCAAGGGTTAAGGTGAAGATATTACAGTAATAAATATGTAAAGGATTAATGAAAGAAAGGATAGAGGGAGTCTTTACAGAATTTGGATGTTGATACTAGCCTATGGGTTTGAAAGGAATATCAGTTCGTGTATCACGAGAATGTGCTATGGAATTGGTAGTCCTTTTCGTAAGATTCTTTCAAGGTTACACGGTGATAATCATTCATATTTACGAATTTAAGGACACAAAACACACGTGTTGAAATGATTATTTTACTTATTATTAATAAAATAACAATTGACGTTTCGACCTCTGTATGGAGGTCATCATCAGTAAAATACATGTATGTGTTATATGAAAACAAGCTACATGTTCTTCCACTCTACGAAGGTAAATTGAATCTATGCTGTTAATTAATATTTTGCTTAACCTCACCTCTAGTGGTAAAAAAGTTATAATAAACCCTGCTAAAGTCTTAACATACTAAGATTTTGTGCAGTTCGCGTTGCTATTGAATGTTAAAAAAAAATCACCAAAATCTTCTTTTATTGAGATTTTTCTTTGGCTTGTTCTGTTTGCTATAATGGTTACAAATTGTTCCTCCACATTCTTGGAATGGTTAAGCCATTATTTTTGTAAAGGTTAGGATTATGTTTGAGCATTTCACATACTTGTTTAAATTTCCCCTCGAAGCAGGTTTAGGTGCGGTGTAGGGACTTGGTACCTTTCCGATCAATTCTGTGGTATATCTGGAGTGCGTGGTCTGAAAGGCCGGTGTTTCCAAAATGGAGGTGTTTAATATCGTTTGTGTTAGCCATGTTTCCCTTATGTATGGTAAGTTACATGGGCAAACCCCTTGGGTGGGTTAGATGTAAAAGAGGATCTTTGGAAGAACTGAGTATGTGTCTTAATTTTGTCGTGGTTTGAAGGTGGTTTTGATGTTGTATTTGTGCAGTGTTCTGTCTTTTTTATCCGAAATGCGTCTAGCATAAGGCATGGCAATGGCACTCTTGAAATCTTTGTTTTTAGTGGTGTCTCTATGGAGGATTTTTGAATAGTTTTTTCCTGTATCCATTTTTTATAAATGTATGGCTGATGATCTCGTATTCTGGTTTGGAGCTTGTTCATTTGAACAAATAGTTTGAGCTCTGTATTAAAGAGTGCTTATGACACCTAGTTTTGTGTTGGGTGGTGGTAAGAATTTTGTTGTGTACTGGCCTGTGTGTGTAGATTTGCGGTAGAGTGAGAAGGAGAGACAGCCATTACATTGTTTAATCTGAGGCTCAGCTCGCGAAGAATCCCAAGAGGAGTAGAAAGAAGTAAAATACTTCCTTTGTATAAATCGGTTCCAGAAGTTGTTTTGTTTAAAGACAAAATTTAGGAATCGGTGGATAGGAATATTGTATGATAGACGAGGGACAGCATGGCCTTGGAAAGAGCAGGTCATGCTTCAGAAACTTACTTTTTATAATAAGGTGACGGCCGAGTCGGATAAAGGTAATGACTACACGGTCATACTGTTGGACTTCGCAAAAAGGTTTGATAGGATACTACATGGAATCCTGGTTCATAAATTACATGAAATGGATAGTATAGAGCTGGAGTTGTGGATAAGAGGGTGGTTGATGGAGAGATATCTTTATGCACTACTGTCAGAGGAATGACAGTAGTTTATGTGTAGAAAGTTCACATTAAGAGGGCATATTGCAAACGTGGCTGAAACAGCTCATAGAATTTCCTATTTAGTGAGGAACACCTTGACATGCAGAGAAAGAACGTTATTATTCCATTTTATAAGGCTTTGATAAGACCCCATCTTGAGTATTGCATACATGTTTGGTCACCTGGGTTTCTTGGAGATGTAATGACATGGAATGGATTCAGAGGCGAGTAACTAAGATGACAAGAGTACTGCAGATGCTCCATATAAGGAAAGATTGAAGATTTGTTGGTAACAGAAACTAGTTAATCGGCGGATAAGGGAAGATATGCAAGTTGTTTAAGGCGAATTAGGATTGATATGGCGAAATATTTCAGTATATGAATAATGTGAGGAAACGTAGAGATCATCCATGTAAATTGAGTCATTTTACATCCATGTAAATTGTGTGTGACAGTTTTACAGGCTACATGTGAGGGTAAGGCTAGGTTAGATGTGCCATGATAGGATTAAGGTAAAAGAGAAAACCGATCCTGACTGACGATCGCAATATTATCGAAAGTCAAGTATAGAGAATAAAGAGAGAGAGAGAACCTTTCTTTCTAGAAGGATGATGTTTTCATTTCGGAAATTCGCTAGATTATATCTATACGAAAACGAGATCGGTGTTTAAGGCAAATAATTATGGAAGTTTTCAGTGATGCCGTCCATAAATCTGACAACGAACGAGAAAATTCCAGAGTCAATAACTTTTAGGAGGCAATGAACGTTTCTGAAGTTAGTAACTTCTAAACGTTAATGGCTATTTCAGTCGCAAAATGGAAATACAACGGGAAATGAGCACGTGATCCTCTGTAGTCTCTGTTTCCAACCTGCAAGCAGACTAAGTGAAATTTTCAAGCTATAACTGATTGAACAAAATCTTAGAGATAAAATAAATATCAATTATATAGTCCGTTTAGTTTGAGAATTGTCCTCTATAGAATATGATGTTTAGAATCAACGATTTCTCCTATTTATGTGTTCATAATTACAGTAAATTAAGGACTTACCTCTAGAGTGAAATTTGGCTGCTGGACTCACTCTTTTCGGAATTCTAAACAAACAAACAAAACAGACATCATTACCAAAAAACAACAACAAGGCCACAGCTTATTATTGATTTGCAACAATGTTTCAACTAAATGTCCTCCGGCTACACTGCCATTCGGTCTCATTTCAATTTGGGGAATTAAGTGGAAGAATGCCTTTTTATTACCCTCATATTCATGCATAGCGGAATTTCAAGCCTTTTAAAGCCCTCACAAACGTTGATCTCGTAGTGCAGCACATCGGGGTTCTTCTCCCTGGCCTGCAAAGTGGTTGATGATGTTCGTGTTTTTCTATTAGAAAGTTCTTCATTTTGTTTTGTTTTCGTCGTTTATTTATTTGTTTGCTGAACGTGTTCTGGACTGGAGTTTTCGTTTCCAGTCTTGTAATGTGTGTCCTATTAAATACCCGCTGAGTGGAATAAAAGGGTGGAAAATAACAAATCATTTACCGACCCAACAACACGAGTTTTAGAACTAAACGACAACATAACTGTACTTGATAATTTTAATGTTATTTCTAAAATAAAAAAGTAACTAATTTCAGTTTATTTTATTTATTTATATTTTTAAAGTCTATTCGGGCTCTTCGTTCATGCTTTCAATCTTGGATTGAGAACATCAGAAAGAATAAGAAAGAAAAGGAAAAGAAACAGCACTCGGAAGGAAAGTGAAGTTGCTCAATAAAAAGAGAGAGAGAAGAGCGTCGATTTATTCATTTCCCCAGTGATACCTTTTATTGAAAACCAGTACTCTATAGGCAACCACCTCATTAGTTAGAGCGATGTTTTTTACACTTCTTTCACTACTTTCCCTTCACGCAAATTTTTAGTCTCTCTCTCTCTCTCTCTCTCTATCTCTCCCTATTTTTACTACTCGACTGACAAACAGTTAATCTGATTAAACCACGCATCGATACTTACTTGCGTCTTCCAGGTTCCACAAGGCCCAGCTGGAAGCACAAACACACCAAAACAAGTAAACTCAAGCTCAGCGAAGGAGACATTTCTTAAAAACGGTGCAACGAATGAATGATGTTCTGGAGGAATGCGGCGATCTCTCCGTGAAATTCGCGTGTTGGCAACCTTCTTATTCCACTTAACCTTCTCGATTTCCCAACTAGAGGGCTTAAAAAAGAAGAAAACTCTTCCTTCCCCTCACTAAAGTGTTTAACTGGCAGCTAAAAGATTACACGCTAATTGGAAATGATTCAAAATAAAACGTTTCAAATCATTTCCTGCTTTTGCAGGAAATTCCGTTTCCTTTCAGTAAAAAAAGTTCGGTTTATTCTTCAATTCAAAGATCTCACCAGCCAAACATAAAATACTACGAGATATTTATTTCCTTGTCTCCACACTTCATTTCGTGGTCTTCTTTTCATTTTTATTTATTTCCTTTTTCTATAGTCCAACGAAAGTATTGGGGAGGTATTAAAACACTGCGAAGAATAGAGGGGTGCGGGTGGACACCATACTGACATGATTAAAACGATACAAAATAAAGAAACGAACGTCCTTGGGATGGTAAAGGTATGCAACGGTAGTCTGCTTTTTGATAGATGAGAGAGAAGCAGAACCATGTGACCTAATGTGTGGGACGTTGACGAAATAACTGGAAGTTATGCCAACCTGTGAAAGATGTGCACCCACGATGAAGACTAGAAAAACTAATTCTCCACCTCGTAGGGACTAGAAACTATTGCATGTCAAATTTCGAAAATACAGAATAAGGACTGTTCCGGAATTCTTTTTTTTTTTTTTTCATATTTTTGGGTGTGATTTGTTTGTGCTGGGATGGTGAGTTGTTTGTTTCACTGAATTGCAATAGACAGGTTTCCTTCTGAGAATCTATAAGTCCTTGAAAAAAAAGCAAAACATGAAATGTTTTGCTTTTTTTTTTAGGAGTTCATATTTACTCGGTTAATAATGTTATTAAACTTAATATAGTGTGAATGACTATAACACCGAGAATAAAAAATAAGTTTTAATCTTGAGATACTACTGAATCGAGGTATATTTCTTTAGATTCGAGAATCCTTCTCTCGAGTTCATCATAACAAGTGTGTGTATATTGGGACCAGTCTAGGAAGTGTTGGCGGCCTTCGTCGGAGATAATAGATAATAGAACGTCGCTTGAGAGGACGCTGGCTTGGGTCCTATTGTACAATACGTCTCTTTTGTCTTCTTCAGTACATAAAAGCACAGATTTAGCAGTCTGACGGTAGTATGGTTTGCCACATTCACAAATTATCTTGTAAACTACTGGATACTGAAGAGAGGAATGTTTGACTTAAGTATGGAGCGAAGTTTTGGAAACGTAGTGAAACAAGTTCTAATGTTGAATTTCTTAAGATATTTTGCCATTTTGGGAGGGAGGGGGGCTGATGTATGGCAAAGATATATGCTCTTGGGGAAGAAGAATCTTCAATAGTAGGTGAACGACGGTGGGAGATAAATTTATCAATCTTCTTAAGAGAGACACCATTGTTGACGAAAGTCCTTTTTAGTAAATTAAATTCATTTTTAATCTCTGTTTGATCTGTTAGTAAAGATCTGGCGCGATGTGCCAGGGTTGAAATAATACCACATTTCTTCGGAGGGTAGTGATGGGAGGAAGCATGACGGTATCTGTCTGTGTGTGGGCTTTCTAAAAATTGAGAGTTTGATCTTTTCAGAGCACCTTGTAAGTTTTAAGTCCCAAAAAGCAAGACAGTTTTGGATTCCAGTTCTTAGGTGAATTTGATTTTCTCATGAAACTTGTGGAGATGGTCTAGAAAAATATTGAGGTTGTTTAAACCGTGTTCCCAAATGAGGAAAACATCATCTATGAAACGGTACCAGATTTTGGGTTTACGTGTTGAGGAATTAATCGCCGTTTCTTCGAAGTTTTCAAGAAATATATTAGCAAGTACAGGTGAGAGCGGGCTACCCATAGCTAATCCTGTGTTCTTTTAAAGATCCTATCCTCGTATTTGATGTATCCTGAATTAACGCAGTGAGAAAGTAAGGAAACGAATTTCTTGGATAATTTACTCTTGAGAAGATTCAGGACTTCTTGGGTAGGAACATTCGTGAAGAGAGAAACTATATCGAAACTATATCGTGTCTAAAATCAAAGACTTCAAACTTAACAAATCAGATTTAATGGCTAGTTTCGATATAGTTTCTTTCTTCACGTACCGAAGATGTCCTCAAACTTCCCAAGAGTAAATTATCCAAGAAATTCTTTTCCTTACCTTCTCACTGCGTTAATTCAGGATACTTCAAATTTGAGGATAGGGTTTTTAAACAGAACTCGAGATTAGTTATGGGTAGTAAGCTCTCTCTGGTACTTGCAAATATATTTCTTGAAGATTTCGAGGAAAAGGCGATTAATTCCTCAACACTAAAAACCAAAATCTTGTACCGTTTCATAGATGATGTTTTACTCATTTGGGAACACGGTTTAAATGACCTCAATATTTTTCTAGATCATCTTAACAACTTTCATCAGAAAAGTAAATTCATCTACGAACTAGAATCCAACAACTGCCTTGCTTTTTTGGACTTAAAATTTACGAGATGATCTGAAAGTATCAAAATCTCAATTATTAGAAAGTTGACACACAGACAGACACCTTCATGCTTCCTCCCATCACTACCCTCCGAAGAAATTTGGTATCATTTCAACCCTGGCACATCGCGCCAGATCTTGACTAACAGATGAAATGGAGATTAAAAATGAACCCCATTTACTTAAAAGGACCTTCCTCAATAATGGCTTCACTCTTAAGAACATTGAAAAATTTATCTCTCACCGTCGTGTACCTACTATTGAAGATTCTTCTGCCCCAAGATCATATATATCTTTGCCATATATCAGCTCCCTCTCTCCCAAACTAGAAAAATTCTTAAGTAGTTCAACATTAAAGCATGAAAGAATTAAACCAAGAACCAGTAATAGAAAAAATTAAAAAATATAAACATAAATGGATGGTAATCTTTCTGTTTTCATTCTTTGAACGTGTAAGAATCGTTTAAGAGGACGTCCTCTTAAACGATTCAACGATGATTTCTAAGGCCGGAACATGCCATGCTAGGCCTAAATCCTTGATACGTATGATGATGATGATGATGATGATGATGATGATGACATTAAAGCATGTTTCACTACGTTTCCTAAACTTCACTCCATACTTAGCAGACCTAAAGTCAAACATCCACTCTCTTCAGTATCCAGGAGTTTACAAGATCATTTGTGTATGTGGCAAACGATACTACGGTCAGACTGCTAAATCTGTCCTTTTACCTATTGAAGAACACAAACGAGACATATCCTACAATTGGACCGGAGTCGGCACCCTCTCAAGCCACGTTCTATTGTCTATAATCTCCGACGAAGGACAACAACACCAAATAGATTGGTCTCAAACATCCAATACACACACACACACACACACACACACACACACACACACACACACACACACACACACACACACACACACACACACACACATATATATATATATATTAAGGATACCAAATAATTTTATAAACTAGTTTTTTTTTTTTTTTTACTCCTTCTCCCGAATAAGCAAAACAGTTAAGTTTGCACCTGAACGTAGTTCAAGTCTAAAGGTAGTGCAACACCAGGGCAACTCGTTTTAGAGATGGGTAAATATATATATATATATATATATATATATATATATATACGATGCTATTAAGATCGATGCACACACACCGGGTGATTATAAAATAACGTCAAGTGTTCAGAGCCCGACACAATGGAACATGGGGATTCGATTTAACGAAAACAAATAGTACCAAAAGTAGCCAACAGGGGAAATTTTGGCGCTGTTTACCGAGTTAAATGCATTAATTTGCATTATTGCGTTTCTTGTGAGTAATCATTCAATAAAAGGAAATCCTGTGAGATTTCTTATCATTCATAGACAAACTGTTTTTCGATGCCTCTTACCTTACATGAGCGTGCTTTGTTAGTCAAACTCTATTATCAGCGGAACAATAATGCCAGTGCTTGTCTTCGCGATTTTCGGAGTATGAAAAATTTACGAAAAGGACCGATTAGCGTAAAAAAACTTACGAAAACTGATTCGGCGATTTGAAACTACTGGAACTCTAGCAGTGCAGGTAGGCAGGGGATGCAAACCAATCGATCGCCAACAAGTTGAACAAGTTGCAACTGCTATTGTGGAACAGGAGATGACGAATGTGCAGGGTACCAGCAGTGCGCGAGCAATATCCCAGCAAACGGATATCGCATACACAACGGTGTGGAAAATCCTACATCAGACGTTGAAGTTTTACCCCTATAAAATCAGTCATGTTCAAGAATTGCGCCCTGGTGATGCGACCACGCGATTCGACTTATCTTTGAGATTCTTAGCGCGCATGGAAATGGATGATGTAGCCGTGGCAGAGTTTATGGAGTGACGAAGCATACTTTTATTTGAACGGCGATATTAACAGACGCAACTGCCGCATTTGGGCTGCAACTAATCCGCACGTGTGTCTGCAGATGCCTATCCACTCGCCCACCAAAGTCACAGCGTGGTGCGGATTTACGGCATCTTTTATCATCGGTCCATACTTTACGAGGAAAATCGCCAAAATCGACCTGTGACCTGTTCCGTCAATGCTATCAGGTATGCCAATATGCTACAGAACTTTGTGGTTCCACAACTGCAGCAAAGAGGATGTCTCGATTCGATCATCTTCATGCAGGATGGTGCACCACCCCACATCGGACTTCACGTACAGTGTGTTTTGCGACAACATTTCTCTGCCAGAAGAATCATTAGTCGTGCATTTCCCACGCCGTGGCCACCGAGATCGCCTGATCTTAATCCTTATGACTTTTGGCTGTGGGGATTTCTTAATAGCATCGTGTATCAAGGACATGTACCCGATATTCCAACTTTCAAAGATCGAATAACGTTACACGTGAGACAAATCAATTCCGATATGTTGCGAGCCACTGTGAAAAATGTCGTGCACCGTATGCAGTTCCTGGAACATCAGAATGGTGGTCACATTGAACCTCATTTGTAATTAACAATAAACGTCATGAAACTGATGTGTGCTATCTCTCATTTGACATTTAGTCAATCATTAGTCACACCTACTAAAATTAATTTGGCAGCGCCAAAATTTCCCCTGTTGGAAACTTTTGGTTCTATTTTTTTTTCCGTTAAATCGAATCCCCATGTTCCATTGTGTACATCTACCGAATATTGGTGTGTTTCGTGCAATACATTACTCACTAGAGGGCTCTGAACACTTGACATTATTTTATAACCACCCGGTATATATAAAAAAATATATATATATATATATATATGTAGAAAGTTTTGTTGGTAAAATATTTATAAGCTCTGTATTATTTAAAACTTAGTATTTCTTAGCCTGGCTCCCACTGATGAGACCTCAATGAAGGTCGAAACCGGTCTGGGTAGTGGCCCCTTGCCTTTAATACATAGCACCATACATCTCCTCCAGGAGATGTGCTTTGCATTAAGTGTAAATATTAAGAATAGTGATCAGAGCTAATTCTACCCTTACCACGAGTTGCCTTGGACGTGCACTACGTGCAGGGTCAACTAGACTTGCAACACTTGCAGGCGCAAACTTGCCTGACTTGTCTGTTTGCTTACTTGAGAAATGGAGTGAAAAAATCCAGGTTTATATTTAAAATAACTTGGTATCTTTAAAAATAATAATAATAATTTTTTTTAAAAATTATATTTATAATTTGTATTTTTATTAATAAAAAAGTTCTTTAAAAAAAATATTTTTTTTTAAAGAATTGAATGACTAAAACCGAGATTTAAATATATTAAAACACTACTAGTTTCGGCTTGTATCAGACTTCTTCAGGTGACATTATAAAAGAAAGAAAGAAAAAACACTAAAACACTGAAGCTTAAATAAACTATGAACAACATGGAGAGTCTCCATACATAATTGACATTAAAACGTTCTGGTTGCATTTAAAGCTGTTCTTTCGTTTGTTGTATTGTTGGGAAAGTAAGTGTTAGTAGCATCTCGTGAACGCCAGTACATGATTACAGCTGAATGATTATCTGGGAGGTTGTAGCTTTAGTTGTTATTTAGATGAACAGGATTGAAGATGATTTCCCTAGATTCTACGATTTTTCTCTCTAGTTCATCATTGCAACGGAAGATGTTAGTAGATTTTTCCCAGCATACTTTGTGACTTTGGCTTTCATCATTAGGATTAGCCGAGAAAAGGATATGACTTGATAATGAACTGGCTCGCTGTCTCTTGTAAGTAACGTCTCTCGTGTGTTCTTCAATACGCAGTTCGACAGATTTGTCTGTCTGCCCAAAATAAGGAATATCACAATATTTTATATACACCAGGGTATTTGAGTTGATGATGACAAGGTTTTGGGTGGCTAATTAAGAAACGGATTTTTGGAAGTGGAGTGAACAAGGTTCTGATATTTTATTTTCTTAGAACTTTGGCTAATTTATGTGAAACAGTACTTATGTTAGGAATAGATATATTACCTTTGAATCTATTTGTTTCTTCTGAGCGATGTCTAGGAGGATTAAGAAGGAATCTTTCAATGATTCTCTTGGAATATCCATTAACTTTGAAAGAAGTTTTGAAATGGTTTATTTCTGTAAGAAGTTCATTTGGGTCATCCAGAAGAGAAAGGGCTCTATGTCCCAAGGTGGAAATTATTCCAACTAATTAACAACAATTCAGGCGTCACCATCCTTTATCAATAACACTACAGAATTTGTTACATACATCAAGGATATAACAGTTAATGAAAATGAAATCATGGCTAGCTTGGATATAACTTCTTTGTTCACTAATGTTCCAACACATTAAGTCCTAAGTCCTAACATTACTCAAGGACAAGTTATCCAAAGAAATGTTAGCCTTGCTGACACATTGCATCAAGTCCGGTTACTTCAGATTTCAAGATACTATATACAAGCAAAATTATGGCCTGGCTATGGGTAATCCTTTATCCCCTGTTCTCGCAAATATTTACTTAGAGGATTTTGAAACCAAGGCTTCCTTTATTTTAACACCTAAAGTTTGGAAACGCTATGTAGATGATGTCTTCATTATTTGGAAGCATGGAGATGATTCCCTTATGGTTTTCCTCTAACATCTCAGTAGCCGACATCAAAGTATTACTTTTAATGCGGAGCTTGAAACGGATAATTCCTTGCCTTTTCTTGATGTCAAACTGACTCGCTCTTCTGGTAAACTAAAAATATTGATATATAGAAAGCCCACAAATACCAACAGATATCTGCACAGTCAGTCCCATCATTTCTCCCCTCATAAGCTTGGAATAATTTCCCTTGGGACATAGAGCTCGTTCTCTTCTTGAAGACCCAAATGAACTTACAGAAATAAACCATCTGAAAACTTCTTTTGAAGTTAATGGATATTCCAAGAAAATCATTGACAAATTGCTTCTTAATCCTCTAGACATCACTCAGAAGAAAGAAATAGATTCAAAGACAATATATCTATTCCTTACATAAGTACTGTTTCACATAAATTAGCCAAAGTTCTAAGAAAATACAATATCAAAACCTCGTTCACTCCACTTCCAAAAATTCGTTTCTTAATTAGCCACCCAAAACCTTGTCATCATCAACTCAAATACCCTGGTGTATATAAAATATTGTGATATTCCTTATTTTGGGCAGACAGACAAATCTGTCGAATTGCGTATGGAAGAACACATGAGGGACATTACTTACAAGAGACAGCGAGCCAGTGCATTATCAAGTCATATCCTTTTCTGGGCTTATCCTAATGATAAAAGCCAAAGTCACAAAGTCTGCTGGGAAAAATCTACTAACATCTTCCGTTGCAATGATGAACTAGAGAGAAAAATCGTAGAATCTAGGGAAATCATCTTCAATCCTGTTCATCTAAATAATAACTTGAGCTACAACCCCCCAAACAGTCATTCAGCTGTAATCATGTATTGGCGTTCATGAGATGCTACTAGCACTTACTTTCCCAACAACACATCAAATGAAAGAAAGGCTTTAAATGCAACCACAACGTTTTAATGTCAATTATGTATAGACTCTCTATGATGTTCTTAGTTTATTTAAGCTTCAGTGTTTTAGTGTTTTTTTCTTTCTTTTAGAATGTCACCTGAAGAAGGCTGTTACAAACCGAAACTAGTAGTGTTTTAATATTAAAATCTTTTTACTTAAATCTCGGATCTAGTCATTCAATTCTTTTAAAAAATATGTATGTTTACCGAGTTAATGATCAATCATTCAAATACGTACGTATATATATATATATATGTGTATGTATATTGGATGTTTGAGACCAATCTATGAGGTGTTGGTATTATTTCAACCCTGGCACATCGAGCCAGATCTTTACTAACAGACTAAACGGAGATTAAAAAAATGAGTTTGAATGACTATAATACCGAGAATAAAAGAGAATAAAGTTTAATGCTGAGATTCTAATAGTTTCGTTGAAAAAATCAAGTTCTTCAGGTATAAAAGACAAATAATTATATAAAAAATAACAGAGACATTATAAAATTACATCAACAGATCTAATATAAAAGACGGTAGTAGTGTAATACAGTTTAAAAAGGAATGCGTGCTGGAGTTCAAATTGAAGTTGACTACGTGCGTGAGTTATGACGAGAGGGTCAATACTGAACAGTGGCAATGTGTCCGTCAGAAAGATTGTAGCTAAGGCTGTTGTTTATATGGGATGAATCGAGGGATATTTCTTTAGATTCGATTATCTTTCTTTCGAGCTCATCATAACAAGTATGTATATTAGAAGTTTACGGCCAGTCTACAAGGTGTTGGTGGCCTTCATCCGAGTCATTAGAGAAGAGAACGTGGTTTGAGAGAGCGCTGGCTCTGCTCCTATTGCAGGATATGTCTCTTTTATGTTCCGCAATACGTAAAAGGATGGATTTAGCCGTCTGACAATAATGTGGTTTGCCACATTCACACATGATCTTGTAGACTCCTGGATACTGAAGAGGGAGATGTTTTACTTTAGGTCTACTTAGCATGGAGCGAAGTTTTGGAAACGTAGTGAAAGAAGTTCTAATGTTGAACTTCTTAATAATTATTTCCAGTTTTGGGGAGAGAGAGCTGATGTATGCCAAAGATATATACGCTCTTGGGGAAGAAGAATCTTCAAAATAGTAGGTGAACGACGGTGGGAGATAAATTTATCAATCTTCTTAAGAGAGAAACCATTGTTGACAAAAGTCCTTTTTAGTAAATTAAATTCATTTTTAATCTCTGTTTGATCTGTTAGTAAAGATCTGGCGCGATGTGGCAGGGTTGAAATGATACCAAATTTCTTCGGAGGGTAGTGATGGGAGGAAGCATGAAGGAATCTGTCTCTGTGTGGGCTTTCTAAAAATTGAGAGTTTGATATTTTCAGAGCATCTTGTAAGTTTTAAGTCCCAAAAAGCAAGACAGTTGTTGGATTCCAGTTCTTAGGTGAATTTGATTTTCTCATGAAACTTGTGGAGATGGTCTAGAAAAATATTGAGGTTGTTTAAACCATGTTCCCAAAAGAGGAATATATCATCTATAAAACTGTCCCAGATTTTGGGTTTTAGTGTTGAGCAATTGATCGCCTGTTCTTCGAAGTCCTTAGAAATATATCAGCAAGAATCGGAGAGAGCGGACTTCCCATAGCCAATCCTGAGTTCTGTTTGATATCCCTCGATTCATCCCATATAAACAACAACCTTAGCTACAATCTTTCTGACGCACACATTGCAATGTGCAATACTGGCTTTCTCGTGACAACTCTCATATGTATTCAACTTTAATTGGAATTCCAGCACTTATTACTGTTTAAACCGTACTACAGTCTTTATATTAGATCTGTTGATATAATTATTTTATAATGTCTCTGTTATTTTTTTTATATAATTCTTTGTCTTTGATACGTGAAGAAGTTGATTTTTTCAACGAAACTAGGGTACCTCAGCATTAAACTTTATTCTTTTTATTCTAAATATTATAGTCATTCAAACTAATTTATTTTTCATAACATTATCTACCGAGTAAATATGAACGGCGATTTACCGGGTGATTATAAATAATGGCAAACAAGTGTTAAGAGCTCTCTAGCGAGTAATGTATTGGAAGAAACACACCGATATTCGGTACACGTACACAGTTAAAAATGGGGATTTGATTTACCAAACAAATTGTACCAAAAGTCGCCAAAAAGTGAAATTTTGGCGCTGCCAAATTCATTTGAGTAGGTGTTACTAATGAGTGACTGAATAGCAAATGAGAGACAGCACACATCAATTTCATGACGTTTATTGTTAATTAAAAATTAGGTTCAATATGACCACCATTCTGATGTTCCAGGAACTGCATACGGTGCACGACATTTTCCACACTGGCTCGCAACATATCGGAATTGATGTGTCTCACCTGTAACGTTATTCGATCTTTGAAAGTTGGAATATCGAGTACATGTCCTTGATACACGATGCTATTAAGAAATCCCCACAGCCAAAAGTCATAAGGATTAAGATCAGGCGATCTCGGTGGCCATGGCGTGGGAAATGCACGACTAATGATTCTTCTGGCAGAGAAATGTTGTCGCAAAACACGCTGTACCTGAAGTCCGATGTGGGGTGGTGCACGAAGATGGTCGAATCGAGACACCCTCTTTGCTGCAGTTGTGGAACCACAAAGTTCTGTAGCATATTGGCATACCTGATAGCATTGACGGAACAGGTCACAGGTCCATTTTGGCGATTTTCCTCGTAAAGGTATCGACCGATGATAAAAGATGCCGTAAATCCGCACCATACTGTGACTTTGGGCGAGTGGATAGGCATCTGCAGACGCACGTGCGGATTAGTTGCAGCCCAAATGCGGCAGTTGCGTCTGTTAATATCGCCGTTCAAATAAAAGTATGCTTCGTCACTCCATAAACTCTGCCACGGCTACATCATCCATTTCCATGCGCGCTAAGAATCTCAAAGATAAGTCGAATCGCGTGGTCGCATCACCAGGGCGCAATTCTTGAACATGACTGATTTTATAGGGGTAAAACTTCAACGTCTGATGTAGGATTTTCCACACCGTTGTGTATGCGATATCCGTTTGCTGGGATATTGCTCGCGCACTGCTGGTACCCTGCACATTCGTCATCTCCTGTTCCACAGTAGCAGTTGCAACTTGTTCAACTTGTTGGCGATCGATTGGTTTGCATCCCCTGCCTACCTGCACTGCTAGAGTTCCAGTAGTTTCAAATCTCCGAATCAGTTTTCGTAAGTTTCTTACGCTAACCGGTCCTTTTCGTAAATTTTTCATGCACCGAAAATCACGAAGACAAGCACTGGCATTATTGTTCTGCTGATAATAGAGTTTGACTAACAAAGCACGCTCACGTAAGGTGAGAGGCATCCAAAAGCATGATAAGAAATCTCACAGGCTTTCCTTTTATTGCATAATCGCTCACAAGAAACGCGATAATGCAAATTAATGCATTTTACTCGGTAAACAGCGCCAAAATTTCCCCTGTTGGCGGCTTTTGCTACTATTTTGTTTTTGGTTAAATCGAATCCTCATGTTTCACTGTGTATGTCTACCGAATATTGGTGTGTTTCGCCCAATACATTACTCGCTAGTGGGATCTGAACACTTGACGTCATTTTATAATCACTCGGTATATATCATAACGCGAGCACCATAAACAAACTCGAGGTGGCCTCGACAGCTGACACAACAAACCTTGCTTCCCCCTGAAATACATACACTTGCCCTGCCTACCACCTGAAAAAACACACCCACACTGCTCAAAAGGGGAAAAAAAATAAGAAAAAGGAAACAAAAGAAAGTACAATATGCACACACACACACACACACACACACACACACACACACACACACACACACACACACACACACACATAAACTGTAGAAAAAGAAAAATCCAAAAATAAACATACGAAAAAAATAGAATAAAAAATATTACAGCAAACTTCAAAAAAATCTACTAAAAAACTTAAAGCAACTTTATTTTAAAAAATTTCAAAAATTATCTGCTTAATGTTTTAATTCTTCCTCGTGGACGCACGTTCCCTTCTACGAGTAGAAGGGCGTTGATGGCCTCTGACGTCACTTCCTGATTCCTCACTAGTTTTGATTGGCTGTCGAGAAGTAGTCTTCCGTTCATATGACGTAAACGTTATATGACGGTAATGTTAAGTGGTCACGGCTTGAATAATTTAAGTCAAGCTATGACGAAAGAAAAAGAACATCAAATTATCATAAATAAATAACAAAGACTACGGTCACTAAAACGATGGATTCTTGTTTTAATTTTGATTTGTTTTCTATGCGGAAGAATACAACTTGATTGCGTGAAGTGGACAACTCTGACAATCAACTGTACTGAGTAGTACTTCCAATCAATATGCCGGGTTTTCTGACTTTCATTCAGTTTCCAATAGCGTTATTTAGTTTATTTTTTTACCATTGTTGTGAATGTAGCTTTATATATAATACGAATTATTATTATTACTATTATTTTTACTGTATAATTAATAGTATACAGTAAATTTTATATTATACAGTAAATATTATAAAGTAAATTAATATTATACAGACTCTTTACTGTATAATTAATATTATTCACGCACCTCCATGGAGTGCAAAGACTCATCAGGAGATACTTAATCTATTCACACAATGTATTTCCGCTTCTTGAACCCGCTAACAGACAAAGCACTCGCAACTGATTCTGGCATCCCATATATATCAGCGCTTTTTGTATACAAAGTAGCGGAACGATGAAATGCAGGGGAAATGTTCCTATTTTATTTCCTTCCCTCAGTTCTTTATTTCGAAGAGCAAACGCAGATACAATCAAAGTATCGTTGGCATCTTTCAGGTATAAAAGCTCACGTGATGTCGAAGTAAATTTAAAAAGTTGCATGAAACAGATGTCAAGCTAACCACAAATCAGGAATCGATTTCAGTACAGATTGTGCGGAATTATTTCTAATTTTGTTAATATTATCCTCACCATCAAATTCTTGACATGTACCTCTCGGGGGGGGGGGATGTTCAAGGTAGTGTTATGATAGAACTAACTGAAAACTTTACATCGTTAAAAACTTCCAATCAGCAATTTTCCGTCCAATTAATCTGTTATGACTCCGATAGAATTATTATATTTTCTATCTTCTAAAGGACTCTTTACTGTATCAATCCATGTACAACTTGATATTCCTGTGGGCCTTTTCCTGACACCTTGACATAAACATGTTTTGCTAACCGAATTTCCTCTTCCATTCTGTTTAAGCGACCATACCACATGAGATTAGCTGTGTTAACACATTCTCGGATGCTAACAATATCTGGTTCCTACTTAATGTCTTCGTGTTTAATAGGATTCACTCCCCTAATCTTTCTCCGGACTGTCATATCTGCGGTCTTGTCTTTGGTCAAGTGTTTTACTTCTGACCCAGCTCTCAGATCCATTAGTTAAAATTGGTTTTGAACATTGTCTTGTGTACAGCTAATTTAGTGTTCCGACTAATTTATCTCTTATTCCATATAAATTTATTCAGGTGACTTCCCACCATACCAGCTTTGTTTATTCTGTAGTCTATTTCCATATTTAATTTACCATCTTCACGAAAAATCGTGCCTAAGTAGCTGAAATGTTTTACTTGTTCTATAGGTTCTCCATACAGGATGCTGATGATGTTTAATGCCTTTTCTTTCTTCAAAGGGCTAACTAAGGCTTTTCCAGAGAGAGAGAGAGAGAGAGAGAGAGAGAATATGGCAGAAAAATACCGGCATCTTGTTACTCTGAACATAAACATGCGTATTATTTGCGTAAAATAATTATATGCGTAAAAAAAGAAAAAGGGGCCTTTTTTTTTGACAATGCAAGGTTTGAGAGGTTTCTTTTGTGTTGCCGTTGGTGTTTAAGATCCCGCGGCCAATGAAAGGCCGAAAAAATATTCCTCTGGTTGATGAATGGGTTCGAACCAATAATGGCCTTTTTTTCGGACAGCCCAGTTATATGGAAACAAACGCCATTTCCAACATAAGGACTCTCTGTATTGCTCCTCTCTGTTTAAATTTGAAGCTTATGAATTTTTGTAAATGACCTCGTTTTAAAATACGAATAGTTTTAAGTTCAAGCTATTTTTATTACATTTAATTGAAATATAATTATATGGTATCATTAATTCTAACATCACAACGAATATTATTTGGGCAGAATGAATAAATGTACCCATAAGTAAGGTGTAGGGATATTTCTGTAGTATAATAAACAGATTTTTTTTTTTGCATTAGTTAACATCATAAATATCATCTGCCATCCTCGTCCATAAGTATACACATCTAGAGAGGGTGCAACGTAGTTTGTGGGTTAGCCTCATTTCTCCGCTGCTCAGTTTTCAAATAGCATGAAAGTCCATAAGTGTTTCTCTTAACTGCTGGTAATAGAAACACTGCGTAATTAACAGATAGTAAAACAATTTCCCGGAACACGTCAATTTCACTTCCTTACTCTTTGGTGTCATAAACAGTGAGGTGACAAAATGAATTAACGTTTGTTTACGTGAAGGTAAACACACATCTGTGGACATACTTTAAAATTCAAGGGGATTAATAACACGACGTTCTTAGAAAGTTGGGAAAAGTATAAGTCCCGTTTCCATCTGAATTTGAGATTACTAATTTATCAGAAAGCAATCCTGTTACTCGGTCATGACGGTTATTTTGACGGAAATTCTCACCAGTTCATTTACCACCCCACCACCCCCAAATGGCTGTATATGTGGAAGGGGAGTTATTTGCAGCAAACCTAATGATTCTGTTAGTAGTGACTGTCAGTTCTCTTTCTAGATGTTGGTTGTCCTTCAATTGTGAGTAGTCCATTCACGTGATGAAAATTAACCTTCATAAAAGCGAACGATTCGGTGATGATCGCATTTGTCGGCTACTGGCTTCTTCATTGTGTGTCCTTTTCTCGTATGATGTCTGTAGTCAGCGCAGATAAAAAATAGCACCAGAGGATGATCAAGAAATTTCTTCAGACGTTTAATCTTACTTGTTTCGGTAATTATGTAATAACTTGGTTAACGTTAAAGATCTCATTAAGTCTTCCAGGAAATATAGTTCCGATTTTTTTCTATGAATTATTTGGCACCCTTTCATGGAAATTTCAAGGAGAGACAGACTCGTTTATTTGTTTAGCTGTGACTTGCACAAGATTTAATATCTCTATATCCAAATTTTGCTTCTTCGTCTTCTTGGAGAAATTTGCATTTTTTATAAAATTATAAATGAAATGACTCTGTAGGTTATGTTTCTTAAGTCAATTAGATTTTCTCTATGTAGCTCAGTGGAAGTGGCATGTGCCTTCCACGGCCATAGATCGCACGAAGAAAGAGAGTCGTTAGTTCGATTCTAGAGGAACTTTTACTCAGCCTTTTTTCGACGGGTTCCCCAGTTAGCCGATCTCTTGCAAGGGGAAAGTTTTTTTTTTTTTTTCTCTCCCAGAAACTCAAGAAAATCGACCGTAGAACTTGCACTATTTTCAGACACTAAACATAGTGTTAGAATTAATGCCCACGAGATGGCAGCACTTGTCAGTCGCCTCTATTTATCGAAAGTCATGCATAATTAATGATAGTCTTGGTCCTGCTACCTCTGATTGGCTACCAGTGGGGATTGAACTCCCCCCCCTCAGTCTCTAAAAGAGTTAGATAGAGCTAAAACGGCCTCACCTACTGTAAAACCAGTTTATGAGCCAGCACTCACAGGCTGGTTATTTGCTGGAGAAAAAATCAGTTTGCCCATGCTAAAGTTCCTGTAGTTGGTCACTGGAAGTGAACCTATGTCTTTCTTTCGGTGGCCTAGTGCTGAGGAGTGCAAATGACACTCCAAATAATCTTCTCAGGATATTCAAACTATTTTTTCATACATGTATTCTTTTCTTACATTATCCTAAAATACCCTAATATAGTAACCAAAAATGGACCTTTTTAAAGTCACCTGAAGGCCTCTAATAAACGAGGAAGTGAATTTCATCGCCCGGTGTGACACCACCGGACGATGAAATTCATTTTACACCTAAAGATGAATTCCTCGCCCACTTACCAACAAGGGTAGTAATTATGGCTGCATACTTAATCATGCTTTGTTCTTGCAAAGGGTTGCAAACGCAACATTAATTCCAAAGCGTGTGCTGCTATTGACAGAGGACAGAGAAGTTGTGGGGGGGAGGGGGAAGATGGATAGAAATGAAAATTAGGTTTAACTCGCTTGACCTGCAAGTGAAGTGTTCACAGCCCTTGAGTGCTTTATGAATGGAAAGTCAAGATCCGTATTTAGAGGGATTGAGCAGGCCCGGCTGGTAGCGTGTGCTAAGTGTGCAATATACACAGGCGCCGCAGAAGAAAAGGCACCTAAAAGATGTCAAAAAATATGAGATAAGAGTTCAACGAACAACGAATGGTTCATATAATTATGAATGTACCTCTTCTTCCGTTCGGACTCCTTCAGATCTTCCCGGAAACGAACAAATAAATTCTGAACTTGTATCCTGAACCCGATTATATCACTGTAATTGTTGATTAAAATGTACGAAAACATACCTAAAAGAGCTTTGCGCTTCGTAACCATATGCCTGGGGAAGGAGTGTCCTAGGTCGATTCCCGTCGGTGACGTGAGGAGCTGAAGGATCTTCCTCAGCCATAGCCAAGTTAGCCGGTCTTGGGCGTGGACAGCTGGGTTTTTTCCCAGTTTATTCTGGGGTTTTTCATCCCGCAAAGCAGGCAAACTGGCCTCGAGAACTCAACACTACAGGCCATAGGTTACACCGGGGTATAAGGCTGACCACCTTATCCTGTAAACGGAGTGAGGTCCGATGATCAATGGACCCTCGACACCGCAAGGTAAAAGAGGGTATAAGGAAGATGATGATGATGATGATGATGATTTTTTGAGGTATCATAAATCAGCTTATGATTAGTTGTTGAGTTCCGTGTAAGGGTTCGCATGGTTAGCCTAATCGCTGTGCGCTTCGCAACCATATGACTGGGGAAGGAGTGTCGCAGGCTCGATTCCCGTCGAAGAAGTGAGGAATTTGAGGATCTTCCTCAGTCATAGCCAAGTTAGCCGGTCTTGGGAGCGGACAGTGGGGTTTTTTCCGCCAGTTCATCTGGCGTTTTTCATCCCGCAAGCAGGCAAACCGGCCCCGTGAACACACACGGATCTACAGTCATAAATGCTTAACTTCCCCATGAGGGGGATCAACTCTCCCCAATAGGGACGGGGGAAAAGGGGGAGGAAACTCTATACGAATAAAAATAAATCCGTGTAAGGGCCGTATCCTAATTTTAATCGGATCGGATGCATGTGGCCCGGCCCTAAAAGTCGGCTTACTACTGATAACTCATTCTTCTCGACATTCGAGCCTGTTATATTAGCGGGCTGTTAGGGCGGCGACACAAAATAATCGGTAACCTTGAAGAACTCTTTGCAAATTCACTGATTGCATTGAGAATAGTATTGACTTTGTCCGTTTCAGTTGCTAAGGAAGAGAGAACATTTTCTAAATTACAATTAATAAAGGACTACCTGCGCTCAAGCATGAGACAAGAAAAACTAAATGGTTTGGCACTAATTTCAAGAAAATAATATTGCTCAGTCTATCAGGATTTCGCTAAAATCAAAGCCAGACGAGTCCCTTTTATCAAAATTAATGTAAGAATAGTTGAATAAATCTCTTAACTTTATATTACTATTTTATATTATTTTTTTTAATTTATATAACTTGAAAAAATTTGCATAAGCAGGACTAATCCGTAGCTAACATTATACTGTAAACGGTTTTCATTTATTTTTCGTTTCCTGTTCGTTTTATTCACACTTTATTCAAAAAAAACTTTTTGGAAAGGCGCCGAACATTAATCGCACACACAAGAAAAATACTATGCGCCGGTCCTGGGGTTGAGGATATGTTCCCGGGTGGTGAGGAACAGACATTTCTTCGTATGTGTTTCACTAAGTTTGAATAATATGTAAAGGCAGGAAAAAAAAATTTTAGAAATTCCATTTCTATTCTGAGTATCTCGAAATGCATAATTAAACGATTATGCAAACCAAATTTCTGTTGTTGTTTTACATGAACGAGATGGTTTAATAAAAATGAAAAAACTTATGAATGTTATCCTTTTTGCTAGACAGGATGTCATAAGTCTTCGATCAGATATGTCCATGATTTGTCCACTTTTATCCATGTAAACTGAAAATGGCTTGCAACCATAAAGTGCTTTGTCACGCCGCTCGAAAAATAACTTTTCGAGATATCTCTCGACAGGAAGTTTGTTCGCGTGAGACGTAATTAAGCTAAAAAAGAACTCAACAGTCTGGAAAACATAAAAGTTGAATTTTTCTTTTATTTTTATTATTCCTATTTTATTTTTTTATTTTTGAAGGGAAGGGTGTGCTAGATTGTTAAACCCCTTTTTCATTCCTAATGCGGATTCAAAATACGTGCTCCCGCAGATATTTTGAAGAACGACGCTTCCTTATATAAGATGAGATTCCAATTCAAGTCTCAAAATGCATTGTTTTTTCAGTAGTCGGTTTTATACGAGATAGCAGGATTTGAAACCCTGGAAAAAGCAAAGCTAATGGTATTCAAAAACCCCCATACCCTACCCATAGAAACTAAATATCTCATTATTCCACATTCATCCTCCTATACACAAAGCGCAGAACCTAAAATCGCTACCATCACACAGGTGAAAACAACACGCTATCTCGGACTTCACTTCGATGCTGATCAAAGTTGGAACAGCCATGCAAACTATATTACATACCAAGCTCTGGATAATAGCAAGCAAACTGTACAGATTAAAAGACATTGCCCTAACCCACATAAAAATACTAATCTGTAAAGCATTATGTGAAACATTTTAAGATATGCAATCACATCATACGCATTCTGCACACACTACAGACTTAACAGGCTACAATGGTTGCAAGATAAAATGGTAAAACTGATCTTCTGGGAACAACCTACACTTACAGGAAGCACGGACAAAACACAAAATATTTAAGGTGAAACACTTATGCCACTACACAATCATGTTAAAGCATTACTATAGTCCAACATATAGAGTAACCAGAACAACATATCAAATAACAAGGCCACAGTCAACAAACTACATAACATATAAGTACAACAATCACTACGGCAAAGCCACCCGAAATTTCTACGTACCTGACATGTAAGCAAACTGCCGTTCGACAACAGAAACCTAGGAACATACAGAGAGCTGAAACAGGCGCTGTATAAATATTATTGCGAAAATGAAAATTAGAGCAATTCCTGTTTCTCTCCCCCGCACACACACTCACACACACATAAACCTATGACAAACCCGCTCTCAAAAACCATCACTACAAGAACACAAAGAAACAAACACACCATGTCTAAATCCAACCCTATTTGCAAAAAAAAAAGCGAAACTGTAATAGCATTTGAAATCTTCCAAGCACGTACCAACAAACAGTAAAATCAACACCTGGCTTGCGACCAGTATAGAAACATAACCAAGAAACCACCACCAGCTATCATCTATTATCTTCCTCAGATAAGCTCTGCTAAGCTTCGAGAAAGAAAATTATAAACTTGCAAGTATCTGTTATCCACAATTGTAATGTGTTATAAATATTATATATATATATATATATATATAATTATTACAGCATCTATGTATGCAATTTATCTGAGACATAAAAAAATAATAATAATAAAAATAAATAAATAAATTATTAAAAAAAATTATTATTTTTATTATTATTATTATTATCATCATCATCATCATTAGTGTTCTGTCTCTTGACAGGTCCAATGGTATAACTCAGCAGATTCTCTTCCTCCAACTCTGTCTCTTGCTTCCTCCTTCATTTCCTGATATCCTCTTGTTCCCATTATATCATCAAGCATCATTAGTCGTCTTCTTCCTCTTGGTCGCTTTCCTTCATTTTTCCCTTGTATCATTCTTTTCAGTAGGCTGTCACCTCTTAATACATGTCCTATCCAGTTATGCTTTCTTCTTCTTATGGTCTTTAGTAAATTCCTTTCTTCTTCAACTCTTTGTAATACTTCTTCATTGGTGATTTTTTCAGTCCACTTTATTTTCTCTATTCTTCTCCATAACCACATTTCAAATGCCTCCGACCATTTTGGCTTCTTTCTTCCCAATTGTCCATGTTTCTGACCCATATAAAGTCATACTCCAAATATAGCACTTAATAAGCCTTTTCTTCAGATTTTTCTTCATTTTATTAATAAACAAATTTTTCAAAAATTTGTTTATTAATAATATATATATATATATATATATATATATATATATATATTCATTTTTTAAATTAACTGACTTAAACCCGAGAATTATAACACAATGACATTTATTTGAAAAAAACGCAACATGTTTCGTCAAAAATGACTTCTTCAGGCGATAAGAACATAGAAAGACAATAAAAGACACTTAAATTAACATTGACACACTCTAAAGCTATACAACTATAAAGCCATAATATTCGACTGTAAATTACAGTTATGAGCTTGAACTACAGTCCGAGTTAAAGTTCCATTGTTGTACACCTGTGCGTGTGTGGAATCACGCGATCTCCAGTATCTAATAGTAGAGTTGAAAGAGTCTGCCAAATTATAGCTAAGATTATTATTCAAATGAAAAGGGTCTAAGGTGATTTCCCTTGACTCTACAATGCGGCGCTCTATTTCATCATGGCTGATGTGTAGGTTTGAAGTCAATGTCCAATCTATTTCATGTTGGTGGCCTTCGTTGTTCGTGTTTATTGAAAGCAGGACATGGCCCGACAGAGCTGTAGCTCTGGTTCTCTTATAGGCAATGTCTCTCTGATGCTCTTCGAGACGTAGTAAGATAGATTTTTCTGTCTGTCCATAGTAAGGCTTTCCGCATTCACAAGTGACCTTGTATACACCTGGGAATTGTAGAAGGTTGTGAGGTTGTTTATAGTTGTTGAAGCGTGATCTTATTTTTGGCAGAGTCGAGAAGCACGTTTTTATGTTAAACTTCTTTAGAATTCTGCTCAGCTTTTTGGATAGTGTGCTGATATATGGCAAGACGATATGACCTTTCGAGTCGTCCTGTGTCTCTACGTTGTTACGTTGGTGGCGGGATAATTGGTTGTTAATACTTTTTAGAGAGTAGCCATTGTTTTTAAAGGTCCATTTAAGATGTTGTAGTTCCTTTTTTAGTTCTTCTTCATCTGACAGTACAGATCTTTCACGATTCGCTAGAGTTGATATAATACCCAACTTTTGCGCTGGATGGTGATGGGAGGACGCATGCAAATATCTGTCTGTATGAGTTGGCTTTCTAAAAATAGAGACTTTAATTGATTCAGGCGTCTTGGTGAGTTTAACATCTAGGAAGCAAATGGAACTATTTTCTTCAATCTCCATAGTCAATTTTATATCTTGATGGCGGTTGTTTAAGTGGTCCAGGAACTTGTTAAGATTCTCAGTACCATGCTCCCATATGAGGAATATATCGTCCACATATCTAAGCCAAATTTTTGGTTTTAAAGTAAAAGAGGAGATCGCGTTTTCTTCAAAGTCCTCGAAAAAAATGTTGGCTAACACAGGAGAGAGAGGGCTTCCCATAGCTAATCCTTTGACCTGTTTGTATAGTTTACCTTCGAATTCAAAATAGCCAGAGTTTACACAGTGAGATAACAGAGAGAACATTTTATTTGAAATCTTGTTTTTTAAAATATGGAGAACGTCCTGTGTCGGAACGTTGGTAAAGAGTGCTACCACGTCAAAGCTCACCATGATATCAGAAGATTTTAGTTTTAGGTCCTTTATTTTAGAGACAAAATCTGTTGAGTTTTTAATATAAGAAGAAGATTTTCCCGCATAAGCTTTTAACGATGACGCCAAATATTTGGATAACCTGTATGTGGGTGAGTCAATGCTGTCTACTATAGGTCTCAGTGGATAGTTTTCTTTGTGTACCTTCGGGAGTCCATATAACCTTGGAATGAGGGGGTGTAAAGAGCGGATGGAGAGCCGTGTATTCCGTGGAATTTCTGTGGTCTTTTGTAGGAGATTATTTGTTCTATTGTGTATTTCTCTTGTTGGGTCTCTCTCAATTTCCAAATAATTATCTGAATTTAACAGTGCTAAGATTTTTTCTCGGTAGTCTATTTTATCTAGAACTACAGTTGCATTCCCCTTATCAGCCTTTAAGATGACAATGTCCTTGTTAATCCGTAGATTTTTAATTGCAAGTCTCTCACTAGGGGATATATTATCAGAAGGAGGTTTTGCATCGTTGATTGCAAGAATTGCTTCGATCCGAAGTAAACTCGCGTCTGCGGTAGGAAGTAGCGAAGCTGCCTTCTCCATCTTAGTTAAAAGTAATTCTTTAGGGATGCACTTCGGAGGCCACCAACATGAAATAGATTGGACATTGACTTCAAACCTACACATCAGCCATGATGAAATAGAGCGCCGCATTGTAGAATCAAGGGAAATCACCTTAGACCCTTTTCATTTGAATAATAATCTTAGCTATAATTTGGCAGACTCTTTCAACTCTACTATTAGATACTGGAGATCGCGTGATTCCACACACGCACAGGTGTACAACAATGGAACTTTAACTCGGACTGTAGTTCAAGCTCATAACTGTAATTTACAGTCGAATATTATGGCTTTATAGTTGTATAGCTTTAGAGTGTGTCAATGTTAATTTAAGTGTCTTTTATTGTCTTTCTATGTTCTTATCGCCTGAAGAAGTCATTTTGACGAAACATGTTGCGTTTTTTTCAAATAAATGTCATTGTGTTATAATTCTCGGGTTTAAGTCAGTTAATTTAAAAAATGAACATATCCCAACCCCGAGTTAATAGTACGTTTCATATATATATATATATATATATATAAATCTATTGCATGTTAATAAAAAAAAGTAATTGTTAATGTGAATTGTGGATAAAAATATATTGTAAAATTAAAATGTAAATGACAAAATACAAAAATACCTGTTTAACTGTTTTAATATAAAACTGTAACTGTAAATTGTTTCCTTTAGGATTACTATTAATTTTAACATTAATTGTAGTATTACATTGTCGTAATAATAAAAACATGTAACAAAATATACCCTACACTTATTTAGTTTCTTTGAAAGATAATAAACTGAAAGATTATTATATATATTAATATACTGTATATATATATATATATATCATCATCATCATCATCAAATTCCTGCCATGTACCCTCAAGGGGTGTACAGGATATGACAGTACTACATGAAAAAATTACATCATTATTAACTTCTTATCTACAATTTTCCTCCAAATCAGTCTGTTACTTGTCAAGACTCCAACATTATCAGATCTTATATTTCTATCGTCCAAGGCACTTTGTACCGTATCAATCCACTTATATCTTGGTCTTCCTCTGGGCCGTTTTCCTGCCAACCTGGCAGAGAACACTTGTTTTGCTAATCTTTCCTCTCCCATTCTATTTAAGTGACCATACCATCTGAGATTAGCTCTGCTAACGCATTCCTGGATGCTGACAATGTCAAGTTCTTTCCTAATATCCTCATTTTTAATATGATATTGCCATTGATGCCATCTGTTCACGCCTCTAATCTTTCTCAGGACTCTCATATCTGCGGTCTCTAGTCTTTGGTCAAGTGTTTTACTTCTGACCCAGCTCTCAGATCCATAAGTTAAAATTGGTTTGAACACAGTCTTGTATACAGCTAATTTAGTGTTCCGACTAATTTCTTTCTTATTCCATATGAATTTATTCAATTGACTTCCCACTATACCAGCTTTGCTGATTCTGTTGTCTATTTCTATATTTAGTTTACCATCTTCAGTAAAAATTGTGCCTAAG
This sequence comes from Typopeltis vanoorti, assembly GCF_054136105.1. Classification (NCBI taxonomy): domain Eukaryota; kingdom Metazoa; phylum Arthropoda; class Arachnida; order Uropygi; family Thelyphonidae; genus Typopeltis; species Typopeltis vanoorti. The sequence continues at coordinate 9,833,493 of NC_143549.1, read as the reverse complement.
TAGCTGAAATGTTTTACTTGTTCCACAGGTTCTCCATTCACAACACAGTTGACATTTTCAATGATTCTGCCTATTTTCATTGTCTTTGTCTCTTTATTGCTGACCTTCATACCATATCTATTACAACAACTATTCAATTTAGTCAGAGAATCTTGCAGACTTGTAGCGGATTTATTTAGAAGTATAACATCATCCGCATAAAGCAAAGAGCTGACATTAACATCTCCAATTTTGATATCAGGTTTAATACCACATTCCTTCATAATGTGATCCATATAGATAATGAATAACAGAGGGGATAATGTACATCCTTGTCTCACACCAGATTTAACATTAAACCATCTTCCTGTACTTCCTTCAATTCTAACTGCTGACTCACAACTCAAATAAAGACTAAGTATTGCTTGATATAATGCCCCATTGACACCATATAACTGCAGCGTATTGAATAGCTTTTCTCTTGGCACCTTGTCATATGCCTTTTCCAAATCGACAAAACTTAAATACAGATCTTTGTTATATTCCCATGCTTTCTCGACTATTTGTCGTAAAGTGAACATCTGATCCTGACAGCCTCTATTTGGCCTGAATCCAGCTTGTTCTTCACCAAGCTTTTCTTCCACAATTCTTCTCAACCGTTTCTCAAGTATACTTGCATAGATCTTGCCAGGAACACTCAGTAGGGAAATACCTCTGTAATTCTCACATTCAGTTTTATTTCCCTTTTTATATATGGGTACTATGAGAGCTCTACTCCAATCATCGGGAATTCGTCCCTCTGTCCAGGCTTTCTGAACTATGCAGTGCAGCCACTGTAAGACTCTTATATCACCATACTTCAGCATTTCTGGTCGAATATCATCTACTCCTGCTGCCTTTCCACATTTCAAGCCTTTGATGGCTTTTTCTACTTCAAGTATGGATATGTATTCCTGACTGCATGCCTGGTCAGTGTTTTTTATCAAAGTAATTACTCCATACTTCAAGGATATCTTTTTCTCCTGTTTTCATTTCACCTTTATCATCTCTAATTCCTTTTACAGCACTCTTTCCTCCATTCCTAAGCCTCTTCAACAACCTCCAGAATATTTTGCCACCTTCTTGATATTTATTTTCTATATTCTTGCCAAAGTCCTCCCATGACTTTTGTTTAGCTAGTTTTACACACTGTTTAGCTTCCTTACGTTTGTCTCTGTATTCTGTAAGAGTAAAAGCTGACTTATTTGCCAGGAACTTTTGATATGCTTTCTTCTTTTCCTTCACTGCCTCTTTAACTTCCTGTGTCCACCAGGGAGTTCTGATTTTTTTATCCTTGCACACAACCTCACCACATGCCTCTCTGGCAGAATCAATCAATGTTTCCTTCAGAGTTTGCCACTGAATCTCCAAGGTTTGATTCCTGTTCTCAAACTGTTTCATTTTCTTTTCAATAATATTTCTGTATTTTAGTCTACAGTTCACATCTGAGAGATGCTCAACTTTTATTCGCTTTAATACTTTCTTACATGTTATTCTTTTCAATATGAAATTCAATTTTATCCTGCTCAAGACTAAATAGTGATCACTTCCAATTTCAAATCCTCTGTACACTCTGGTGTCCTGCACCAGGGAGAAAACATCACTATCAACAATAACATAGTCAATGAGACTTTTCTTATTCCTAGCCTCTTCTCTCCATGTGAATTTATGCACATTTGTATGTTGGAACATGGTGTTAGTAATAACCAGTCCATGTCCTGAGCAGAAATCCAACAGATATTTTCCATTATTATTAGCTTTGCTCTTTTCTCCAAATTTTCCCAAAATATTTTTGTATGTCTCACAATCATTTCCTACTCTACTATTTAGATCCCCAACAAGGACCAACTTTTCCTTTTTCATTGTGTCAGTTGCTTTTTCTAAAGCCTCAAAAAATTCCTCCACTTCTACCTTAGTAGAACCTTCTGTGGGACCATAGGCACAAATAAGTCTCATTGTCCAGTTCCCCATTCTCATATTTGCCCACATTACTCTACTTGAGACTGACTGCCATTCAAGAAGATTAGCCTCGTATTTTATGTTGAATACTATGGCTACTCCTTCTTTTCCTTGATTGTCATTGCCTGAATATAACATTTTGTATTTATTGCTCAGAAAGATCTCACCAGTTTTGGTCTTTTTTGTTTCAGTCATCCCTATTAAGTCGATCTGGTACTTATCTAATTCCTCAGCTTGCTCCATTTCTTTGCCATTCAGGCTTCTTACGTTGATAGTACCGATCTTTAACTCTGGTGATGTTGAGTTGGGGTTTGTTTTCAGATTTGTTCCAGTAGCTGACTTTTCGCTGTTCGCCCTGGTTCCCTGGCGAAAACAACGGGGGCCTTGTTTAACCGGGCGACACCCCAGCCGGCATGAAATTTTGTCATGTTGTACCATCATTTTTTATTTATTATATATATATATTATTGTTATTATTATTATTATTATTATTAATCAGCTACCACTCAGAGGTAAGATATTCCAATACGCAGACGATGCAGCAATAATATCCATCCATAATAACGCAAGCTTAGCCCAAACAAATATGCAACATGACATAAATCTGATCATAGAATGGCTCACGAAAAACTCCATACACCTAAACTCAGAAAAGACAAAATTAATGATATTCAGAAACCCAGTGACTCGACCATTTGATAACAAGTATATAACCATCCAACATCCACTTTCCAACATAAAAAACACACAGAACAGCACAACCACTACAATCACTCAGGTTGAAACAATACGATACCTTGGAATTTACTTCGATGCAGATATGAACTGGAATTGCCACATAAACCATCTACACAACAAACAGAACAATAAGTGGCAAACTCTACTGGTTAAAATACATAGTTCCCATACGCCTAAAAACACTAATATACAAAGCACTATGCCAAAATATACTAAGATACGCTATAACAACGTATGCTTTCTGTGCACCCTACAAATTAAATAGATTAACATCTCTACAGTACAAAATGACAAAACTGATCTTTTGGGAACAAAGAGAAAATAACGACCTTATATACATTGCAATGTCAAAATACAAAATACTGACAGCAAAACATTTTTGTCACTATGCAGCTTTGCTAAAACACTATTTCGAAGCCAACTACAGGACAGTCAGAAATACATACCGTATAACAAGACCTCAGACTACTAATTATATCGCATATAAATACAATAATCACTACGGAAAGGCCGCGCGAAACTTCTACATCCCAGACATGATAAACAAATTACCTTTTGAATACAGAAACCTTACAAACTACAATAGCCTGAAAAGAGCTCTAAGGACATACTATGAACAAGAAACACGCACCCAAAATATCATACAAACTTAATGAAACACAATATATTCGCTCAGGCTTCCAGTTCAGCGATGCATAAATACATTCCAAGTGTGTGTGTGTGTGTGTGTGTGTGTGTGTGTGTGTGTGTGTGTGTGTGTGTGTGTGTGTGTGTGTGTGTGTGTGTGTGTGTGTGTGTGTGTGTGTGTGTGTGTGTGTGTGTGTGTGTGTGTGTGTGTGTGTGTGCATGCGTGCGTGCGTGCGTGCGTGCGTGCGTGCGCGAATTTCTCAACCACAGATTTCGTAGTTTCTGAACACAGCAAAAAAAAAAAACAATACATAATAACCAACTGGTGTCATCCTCAGATAAGCTTACATTTAAGCTTCGAGGATGAAAGCAAAAAATTAGTTCTCATCCAAGATGTGTCATGTAACCAAACGCATGTAATGTACGTATTACATGAAAACCAATGTATGTAATGTACGTATTACATGAAAACCAATGTATGTAATGTATGTATTATATGTAAACAAATGTACGTAATTTAAAAATCGCATGTAAACAAATGTAAGTAATGTATCATATGTAAACAAATGTATGCAATGTAAAAAAAAAAAATTCTTTTAAATGTAAATCATGAGTTTACACCGTATGTTTGTGAGAATAAGGAAATATAATATTTAGATTGCATATGTGTACATACTGTTGTATAATCACACCTTTTCAAACGGGAAAAAAAAAATAGTAAACCACAACATGTAATATTATAAAACTTATGTAACTCTGAACAATATAATTGTAAATTATTATTATGATTGTTATATAAAAAAAAACTGTTATCATCATTACTATTTAAATCTCATTATATGTAGCACAAAGTGCTGAACCTTGTAAAATAATATACTGAATAGATGATCATTGTACATATGTAAATACTTGAAAGAACAATAAAAAAAAATAAATAAATAAAAATTATTATTATTATTATTATTTTAAAATATTATGTACGTGAAGTATCTGTTATGCACAACTGTGTTCATGTAATCCATTACAAATATTATATATAAATAAAAAAGTTTAAATTTAATCATTAAGAGAGACCTCCACAGGAAGTCAAGGACTCCTCGAGGGAGGTCACATACGACACACACCAGTTGTAATACTTATTCTTGAAGTGCAAGAATGTCGTGAGTGCAAGCACTGTGAATTCATTCACAGTGCTTGCACTCACGACATCCAATGGCAATCCATGCCAATCACGCACTATCCTCTGAGAGAAAAGTCTAGCCCTCGCAAATATGAACTACGAGAACCAGTCTTCGATGATTTCCCTCCCTCTAGGTGAGGCCTCCTTTTATTGAAGGCCTCAAATGCATGAGAATGTTCCATGTTTGGTCTCTAGAGTCGATTTTTCGGATTTCCAGTAACGTCCTCTTCACAGGATGACCTTGCGATGTTGATAATTACTTCGGTCCCAGTTGCTCACACAAACAATGGTTGTATTATTATACAGCATTACATACAATACTATACTGTACTTTGTTGTATAGCGATTCATTGTAATGGTAGCTGAGTTAAGACGTTTCTGTTCATCCATTGTCATTCGATTGCGACATGACTTTGTAATCACCTTGATTGTTACGTGTATTTCTCTACTCACATTATCGTATTTAAATTTAAGCAGAGGCCATTGGACAACTTTTATTTGGTCTTCCAGAAGACCAAATTTCATTAAATTTAGTCAGAGGGAGTTATGAATATCATTTTAAATCATTTTGCTTTTTTTTTTCACTGAAATTGTGAAACTGAAATGTATGTGGAAAAGCACAATGAATTTTGGTTATTATAAGCTCTAAATTTCATGAAATTCCTTTTACGAAGGCGGCGGCTGATTGTTATTATTGGAGTGTGATTTCGAATAATCCTGCGTTTCAAAATGAGCCGATTTAACTCAAAGCGTCGAGTTGATTCGATGCATTTTAGAAGGTGTGGATCCAAAATGCAAACTTTTAATGAAATCATTGCGGAGAGAAGTTGTTATAATCTAGCTGAAGGGAAAAGAATTGCACAACGTTCCATTCTAAGTTATCACCCTGCTTCAAAGGATCCACGCAATGCTCAATCATTGTGCGCATGCTCACGTACGGTGATACGTTTCTTATTCAGGAAACTGGCGGCATGGGCAATGCCATCAATTTCTTTCATTTATTTGACTTGCCTTATCCGATAAATGCATATCACACTGCCTTCAAGCCCCACCTGGTGTTGAATAGTTTAAATCGCAATGAAAAATAATTGTTTCACCTTAAAACTTGCATTTCTGAAGTTATGATTTGCGTTTAATGCAGAGAATCCGATTTCCTCTAGTGATGTACACATACGTTTCTCATTCTGTCTCTCAGGAGAGAGAAAGAGAGAGAAAATGAACGAATCAAAGCGTATTATTTATTTACCACTGATATATTCCATCACATGTTGTACAACCGTATTACGCCCAATTAAACTGGATGTTTAAACCTCAATATAATTATGTAACTTATTAAAAATATCACATTGCGACCATAATAAGGTGACACACTCGTGTATCGCTTTCACTGGAATCACATAATAACCGCATGCAGTAAATTTCTATTCCATTATTCTTGTGTTTGCGCTTTTCCTAATTGGAGACAAGGGAAACAGACTATTAATGCTTGTTTACGTGTGCTCTAAATAAGTCTCAATGATTGCGCCATATGGATTATGTTTCCTGCTAATGGACTGGTGAAGTACGTAGCTGTTTCCCAAACATAGTATGATATATAACGCTAATGACACTCCAACGCTGGCTGAAATTATATCTTCATCTGCCTAAATAATTAAAAGGTTCCACTAACAAGCCATGAGATCAAAGCGAACGAACAGTTCTCTTAATAAAACTTGAAACTGTTATTTGCAGTCATTAAGAGAGACTATCAAATGTAGGATTTTATTTATTCTTCTCAAACAGTTCGTTATTACACATATTATATACTGGCTCTTCAAAATATTCAAAGGCCTCTATCATTCTTCTTCTTCATATCTCTGTTTTTTTTTTTTTTTTTTAAATACAATTTATGTGCGTTTGCACACCACGGCGCTTGGCCGCACGAAGAAAGACTTGATTTCGAGTCTAGTCTGTGACTAGAAGAAATTTTTCTAAGCCTTTGTTCGACCGGTTCCCGAGTTAGTCGATCTCTGGCACGGCAAATGGGTTTTTCCTCCCGTAAACTGAAAAAAATCGACCGTAGAACCCAAAGTATTTCAGACATTAAATACAAGTGTTAGGGTTAGGGACCACCAGATGGCGGCACTTGTTGAGCCGTCTCTCTTCACTGCGTGCCGCTTAATTAGGATAGCCTTGGGCCAGCTATCTCTGATTGGGTACTAGTGGAGATTGAACTGCCCACTCAGTCTCCAAAAAGTTAGATAGGGCTAAAAACGGCCTCGCCTACTCCCTGTATATACGGGAATAAAAAGGCGTTAGCTGATTTTTTTATTTATTTTTACTAGAATTTAATAAATTTAAATAGAATATAATTGCGAGTTATATTCTATTTAACTGTCCCAAAAGAAAGTTTTTTGCTCTTATTTTAGGAGGGCTTTTCTTTTATCATAAAAAAAAAGATTTAGAAAAAGTTCTATTAGTCGGCGACAAGAATTGAACTTTGGTTTTTTTTTGGGTGGCCTAGCGCTGTAGGAATAATTGGTTTTTATCTGTTTAATAATGCAACCTGAAAGGTTCTACGAAGTAGTTGAAAAAAAAAAAAAAGAAGAAATTTTTGGACCCTTTTATTATTCGAAAAGTTTTCAAATTCTTCGGATTAGTTTCGACGTTTCAACTTTTGCAATTTGTGTCTTGCTGAGTAACATTATTGGGATGGTGATATCCTGTCCTATGAGATTCTATCTTTTTTGCAATTTGGTTTAAGTCTTTCATTAAGACGTTTTAAAAATAAATGACAATAATTAATTCTATTGGATTTTCCAATCTTTCCTTGCTCTTCACGCAGATGTTCTTGGTTCAAAATAAAATCAGAGTTCTTGGAAGAAAAGTGAAATGGCCGAAAAGAAAAGAAGAAAAGAAGAGGGGGAAAAAACGATCAATTTAACTCAAAGCGTCATTTTATAATAAACGAATTCTCAGTCCACACAACTCTCTTTAATACAGCAACGTTCCGCATAATTTTGTCATTCGCTTCCCCTTCCACAACCACCACGATCTTACGCAAACATTTATTTTTCTGATTTATCTGCTCTGGCGACGAGAAGTTCTGTTGATTATTTTTCGACTGAATATCGATGTTACGTGCGTCTTTAAGGTTGGGCAGCATCCAGCCGGAACAAATGCTAATGGAATCGAAATCTCGTTCACTTTAATTTAAACCTTTCTGTCTTTGCAGTCTGCTTCATTTCGTTTTCACACGAAAAGTTGAACTTAACTGCAAATTCAATGAGCGAGATCGTTACACCCTCATTTCCTCAATCCAGGGTTTTTTTTTTTGGTGGTCTTTCTTTCCTTTATTTCACTTTCTGTGTTTTAAATTGTTGCTTCGTATACTGTAAACAAGAGAGAAAGTTTATTTTTCATTTTTCATTTTTTCTTTTTTTGAGGGAGAGGGGATTTAAACGGTTAGAAAGCAGTAAAAAGATGAAACGTGAATGATATGCTGAAAAAAGTAAAATGATAAAAGACCTTCCTGAGACTTTGGAATAAGCCTGCAGTTACTAGCGTACTAATCATTGCAAGTCCCCTTGCAGGATGAGATTACTCCTCAGAAAATCCCCTAATTTGTTATAGTGGAGCTAAGTTATTTGATCATAATTCTAATTAAAGTTTTATAATTCATTTAATAATTGTTGAATGAATCGAAGAAAACAGTAACAATTAAAATAATAATCGAAAGAATGGGCTCTCATTAGCGGGAAGGTCGTTGCTATGAAGATGAAGGTGCCTGTATGAAGGCACTGGCAAAGAAAGAAATGAGAGCGAACAGTTCGTTGGAGACAGAACGTATAGATGAAAACAGTTGGAAAAGAACCACTTTAACGTTCCTTATGCAAATGGGCAGCTACACTTCAACTTAAATTAACTTCTTTATTTCGATGCTAACTTCGTCCACAGTTGCGGAAGCCCATGTAGAATATCTGCTTGGATGACAAAAGCCGCGATGGATGACATATCCATCCCGGCTTTTATTTCATTCCTAATCATCTCAGGCTTTTCTATTACAATGAACTGTTTCTAGAGTTTGCTTAGGAGTAACAACACTTTGACTTCGTCCAGAACTTGTGAAGCGGCAGAATAACAAGGGGATGTTGGTGATTTCAGTTTACCTTTCTTGGTTCAGTTGATCCCAGATTAAAAGAGCGGCGTGTAGAATCAAAACGTCGATTCGAGTTGAACGACACACTCGAATCGACGTTTTGATTCTACACGCCGGAAGGACACAAACATCCGGCCATTTTAGGAACTTTTATTTTCTTTGGTGATAAACGTAATTTTATTCGGAAGCATTTCAAAGATAAACAGAAACAAACCGAAGGCCCTCTAAAGTAAACAGCATGTCAGGAAACTGCTGCTTAATGAGATAAAAATGGTTGCTTTGAAACTTACCAAAGACATCGACGTGGTGTTGAAAAAGAAACAAAGTCAGCAGAAATACAAAAGTGCAGAGAATGTACCCTCTCTCTTTCTCTCTTTCTCTCTTGTGCTGCCAGAAAACTTTGTTTGTGTTAGTATCAACTTAACCACAAATTAGGAAGCAGCTTAATTAACGTCGTTGGCAGCCTTCTTTAGAATTATTTCGAGTTTTGTGTTTTGATTACTTCACGTTTTGCCTTTCGTTAGTAATTAGAGAAACTGTGATCTTTTTCCTGCCCAAATCTTACAAGCTGTTATATATTCATTCATTTATTCATTCATTCATTTAATTATATAAATTCTGTGAAAGAAATCATTTCCTAATTAGACTTAAGAGCTCCAAATGCGCTCACTCTTCGTCTGCACATTAACCTATTTTAGCATCACTTTATATATTCGATGGCTATTTTGCCGCTAAGAAATATTTTATTCGGAAAGAAGGAAACATTTGAGCACTGCCCTATATTACATTCAGGAATCTAGAACTGGGAACTGCCGTACACTGACACATTTTGAGCAAAAATGTACTCATTTTTTATTAAAACTTATTCATATAGAATGAATCCAAGTGATGTTATTGATAAATGCTTTTCTGAGATGTTATTTTTCTATGTATCAATAAAATAAACTGGATGTAAAGTGTAGGTGTGTCTTCTGTACGTTTACTCGCAGCTGCACAAAAGGCGACGCTAATTAGAAAGTCTCCGATTCATCTCTGTTGCTCAGAAAGCAACCAAGTGAAGACATCTGAAGCAAGCATACCGATCCATTGTGAAAAAAAAATAATAATAACATATATTCCTAATGTAGCCTGGATATGAGACTGCTACTATTTATAAAGTAACGTCTTCTCCTTTAATCAAGCTCTCAATTTGTGCGACTTTCCTCATTCTATTTTTTAAATCAGCAATCTGCATTTGATAGTGCGCTGTCATTTGTTTCTGACACAAAGCCGATGGTGTACGGAAACGACAGATTTTTGCTACCGCAAAGTTTTTCATCTGACAGAACAGAGAAACTGCCCAGAAGAAATTATGCAGGCTGTACACATAATATTCGGATATCGTCAAAATTGCTTCGGCCGTAATTCTAAACAAACAACAAAAGGAAGCACATAAAATAGGTTAGTTAAGTGCGCGCGCTTTTGGGAATAAGTCGTTCCTTAAATGAAATTCTTTTGGTTGCGTTAGCAATGTTTGAAACGGAACTCGGCATATCAATAGATCTGCGCGTTTAAAGGTTAGCAGCTCTGATGAGGTTTTTTAACACACACACACACACACACATGGGGCTTAGAGCGATAAGCTGCAAAGAAATAATACCAGCTGACCATGAAGACATTGACCGCTTTGGAATGCGCGCCTTCTTTTGTAATTAAATGAAATTTTCAATGGCTGAACGTCACCTTAAATCAGCCTCCGAAATGCAGATGAAAAAGAAGTATGAAGGATAAGACGCGATGTTTCTTGTCAAAAGAAGGAAGGAGTGTCAGCGTGATCGTCATTGATAAGCTGCTATGCAATCATAAAAGGCGACTCAGTAAATGTTTTTCCTTAATTAACATTGATTTAACATCATAATTTAACACGTGTTACAGACATGTAATCCGGGATATCTAATATTAATGATAACAAATAAACAGATATCGTGAATTTTACGAAACTCCAAAATATGACAAATGTGAAATAGCGATGAGTATTTCATCTGTGTGTGTGTGTGTGTGTGTGTGTGTGTGTGTGTGTGTGTTATCAAGCTATATAGAAAAATTCTTGATAACCTGCTTCCCTCTCCAATACGCTGGATCTGTTTTTCATCAATTTTCCGTACACCGATGATATACTGTAGAGGTGAGTCATCTTTCAGTAACTCACACCACACTCTTATGCAAGTCTCCTGTCTCAAAATCCTCTTTCAACCACTCCTTACCCTGCATTTTCTGACACCACAAAGGAGCTAATTGGGACGACCTCCCAAATTTTTGCCCCTCGTTTCCTGGGTCTGGCTATTGTTCACATTCATCTGACATCTACTGTAAGCGAGCTACAGAAATTATTATCACAGTTAGGAAGGTCTTCATCCCCATTCAACTCATAATCCTCATCCGCTCCAATCATTAGATCATCGCCTTGATCCAACAGAAAATGCATCAAAGCAGTGGAAGAAAAAAATCACATTGCCGCATGTGTCGTACATCAATACCTTTAGCTTCATACTCTGCCAATGACAAAGCATCCGAATATGCATAACAGCATATTCAAATCCCACTTCATAAATGCCAACAATAGAAAACTTGCCTCTTGTCCAAAAGGAGCTTCTGCTCTTCCACCTCTCTCTCTTTCTCTCTCTCTCTCTCTCTCATCCTAATGGCATAACTCTTACTTCACCCAAACATAAAGCTGACCTCATGGCATCACTCCTTTCCTTGAAATCCTGCATTGATGACTAAGAGAACTCACCTCTTTCCATACTGGAATCCAAGAACCGCATGTCTCCTATAATTTTTCGAACAAAAAAATTATAGGAGACATGCCACAGAAAACCAATGAACAGCTTAGATATTGAAAAGCCTTCTGTGATTGATGGCATCACTCCAATTGCTCTCAAGCATTGTGATCCGGAGCTAACACCGGTCCGGATTGCAGTGGATCACAATACCCACTCCTACATCGTTTCTATAATTTAACCCTTGTTCAGATTCTTCTAATATAATCCCACCAATATAATATGCCATTGGATATCTTATAAGGGAAGATAGTAAATGAAAAGACATGCCCAAGAAAGTGAAAGTATCAGCCATTTTCACAGGCACATAATGATCCTATTCAAATCATTCCATAAATACTGCACATCAGCTGGACTCCTAGTTTGGAGTCTAGATTGGACTCTAGACTCCCCTGGACTCTAGTTTGATATCTCCTGCAAGCAAACTTTTATTGAAGGTCATGCTAAATAGGATTGAGGCCAAAGTTGAGGCAGAGATGCCTGAGGAATAAGCAGGTTTTAGGAAAGGTAGCGGCACCAGAGATCAGATCCTTTGCCTTATACAGATCACAGAAAAATATAAAGAATTCAGACTCCCTCTGGTAATGTGTTGCTTAGACTACTCTAAAGCTTTTCGCTGTGTTTAGCATGTGAAACTGTGGGTTTTCCTCAACACACTATCAGGTTGATAACCAACTTGTATAAGGAGCAAGAAGCCAGAGTAAGAGCAGGTGTTGGATTGACTGACTGGCTTCAAGTTGGAAAAGGAGTTAGACAAGGATGTTTACTTTCTCCTCACTTGTTTAGTATATATGCAGAAGACATCATGAGTGAAGCATTGGATGAGCTCAGGACAGGAATTACGATAGGAGGTAGATTGATCAGTAATCTGAGGTACGTCGATGATACAGTACTCCTTTGTAATGACATGGAAGAACTAGGACTAATTCTTCACAAAGTTAACAAGATCAGTAATAACAGAGGACTTCAACTCAATTCTAGCAAGACAAAGATCATGGTTCTCAAAGGAAAAACAAACAGAGACGCTCTTGAGAAACAAGTCTATCTTAATGGAGAAAGAATTGAGGAAGTCACCAAGTTTGAGTACCTGGGATCCATTATTAATGTGAAGAATTGCTGTTCAGAAGATGTCAGAAAAAGGTTAGGAATGGCTAAACCAACAGTCAGAGACCTGTCTAAAATCTGTAAGGATGGATCTATCTCCATGGGAACAAAGTTGAGGATTTTAGATGCAGTTGTTTTTCCGACAGCGACTTATGGATGCGAGACTTGGAACCTAAAGAAGTCAGATAAGAAACGGATATCTGCTTTTGAGATATGGTGTTACAGAAGGCTGTTGAGGATATCATATACTGAAAGGCGTACAAAGGAATGGGTGTCAGAAAAGATTAGTGGAACTTTATGGCTCCTTAAGGATATTGACAGAAGAAAGTTAAAATATTTTGGACACATAGAAAGGATGGAAGGAGGACTTCTCTGAACAGTAATAGAAGGTAAAGTTCCTGGAAAAAGAGGCAGGGGTAGACCATCAATGAGATGGATGAATGGCGTGTGTGGAGTGACTGATCTTCAGAGAGTTGAGGCTACCAGAAAAGCAAACAACAGGCCTACATGGCGAGGCCTGGTGTGGAACATCACCGAGTGACCATACGGCATCTGTAAATGCCCAGTAAACATAGATAGAGCTGGACTCGTGATTACTCTGCCTATCTTTAAATCATCAGAAAATAGAACCTTGCCTTCTTTCATTTCTTCCCAATGCTATTAGTGTAAAGATTGAATACCAATGGACCATGGATTCATCCTTGTCTATCTACGCTAAAATTTATAACCCAGTTTCATATACTCCAATTTATGCAATAGTCTTCTATGCTAAAGCCTCAGCAAAGTCCAGAAGTACCAAGATTTCTCTTGTCTAACTCAACAGCATTATTACAGAATATCAGAATATGAATAAGTTGCTCAATCATGATATTCAGTTTGTAAATCCATGCTGTTCCTTGCACAGGAGATATTTCTGTCAACCCATTTCCGTAAGCGAACTTTAACGAACTTTTTCGAAATATCTACCACTGCTCTGAGATATTGATAGATCGACATTTGGATACATTAGTCTTTGCACCAACCTTCTGCAATCTTCTGACACTCAGATTATATAGCTTTCCTCAGCTGAACCCTCTTTTAGCACTCTTTCTGATATTCCATCAGTCCCTTCTACTGAATTCCTATTCAGGTTGTGCAACAGCCTAAGAATTGCAGGATTGAGTTCACTGCAATAGCAGTAAACTCAATTTTTCAAGCACCAGGCTGATCGCTTTTAGCAAAATTGGGACCTCTTTAGGTGAGCAATCTCTTCTGCATCTTTGACCCGCACACTATCTGCATTCACTAGAGTTATGTTTTTCTTATTCATTCTTTCTTTAACATTCTCATACTCAGAGTGAGTCTTCCGTACAACAGTTATGGCCAGCTCCTTATACTTTTTAATTGCCATCAGGTTTATGTACATTATGTTCCAACCACATCATCTTTTTCTTAGGAATCACTTGCTTAAGAAGATTATGCAGCCATTCCATCAGCTTACCAAGTGAATACCAAAATGATCACTGCCATCACCAACAGGAGGCAGAGTAGTTACGTCTTTAATAAAACTCACTCTATCGTTATAATAAGATGTCAGGCTCTTTGAACTCGAGTTCGTGGTGTCATGCTGCTTGAGGAAGTTGTCCCGCAACAGCTCAATAAACTCATTTTCATTCTTCTCGTGCGATTTTACTGCTATTGCCATTGGATTAACTATCCAATCAATATTTGGATAATTAATGATGATTAATGTTTTTGCACCTATCGTCTTTATTTAGTGATGCATTTTTTCATCACTGGCATCCGATCCGCTAGGTCTTTAACACCTCACTATGTATTTGATCTTGTTCGACTTCACCTCGTCCCAGATGGCTTTAAACTCACCGCAACATGACACGTTGCGAGTATTGCGGTCATAGGTCTCAATTCTAACTGAACTTAGTTCATCCAATCGCTAGCACAACACCCATCCTCTCTTATCCTGCCTATCCTTCCTGAAAACCCTGAACCTTTTATCTTCGATTTCAGTTGTATTTTTGCCTCCGATAGTTAAGCCTCACCAATCCCTTCACTCTGAGCTCCCCGTGTGATCACCGAAATTTTAATAAACTTTTGTTTATTAATGTTTCAAATGATTTTTAACTGCTAGAATTAGTCTAATAGTTCATGTTTTGATATGCCTTGAAATATATTTAGTAATAATTTGATGTTTTTTCCCCACAGATTACATTCCAAGTTTCTAATGACGTGGAGATCGCCATTGATCTCCATAATTCTGTAATTTCATATACTTGTGGACTTTTGTTTCAGACTTCTGCTAAGAAAACGATCAATCACACGTAAAAGTGTAAAATCGATCTCACATCAAATTATGAAATCTGAGCATGTCCAAATAAGAGTTTCATCTTCTTTTAAAAAGAAGACCTCGTTCTTTACTCGCTGTCCACTGACACCCTCTTCAGTGTTTCTTAGATAGAAGAGTGAGGTTAGCCGCCTCAGTTGTACTCACATGACTGCAATGAATATCCATCTATCCAAGTGCATACTTTGGTTAGTAAACCTCATTTCGAAAACATGTGGAAGGAATTTATTATAAGTTTTATATATTATGAATGTATTATAATATTATATTATTATAATGTCCTATTTCCTGGAAAATACCACGGATCATGGATATATGTGCTGTCTTTCGAGATAAAGAGGGTCCAACCGACTAAACAGAAGTTTCTAATTAAGCGGCCCGTATGTGTAATAACTATAAGTTTAAATCATCTCCTAGAAGGAAGTCACAAAAGACAACGAAGGAAATAATCGGTACAGACAAAACTTGGAATTAATTTAAAGCCGCTTTTCTGGCCTTTAGCAAGAAACGATGGTTTCATGTAAGGGGAATTGGAGTTCTTCACCTAAACATATTTAAAAGCGTCCAATGCCAGCAACGAGATTCGAACTCACAGTTGTCTCTCTCTCTCTCTCTCTCTCTCTCTCTCTCTCTCTCTCTCTCTCTCAATAAAAGGCGAACGCTTGCACGTTATTGGGATGTTTACATTAAATCAAGAAGACCGAAAGGCTACTCCAAGCTCTTCTCGTAGCATTCAAGTATTATCGGAGTGCGTTGGATGTCGTCAGTAGAATTAATAGAATGACCGATTTAATCGGTTCACTACTCGTTTAAAGGATCTACAGTCGTAATGTTTAACGGGTTGAATATAGGCCAGTTTCCAGGTGTTGGTATATATACCAGTGGATTAAGAGAGTGTGTACAGGTGACATAGGATAGGAGTCAGTTCCGATACACAGACCTTCGGGATAATTTGAGGAATGCCGTTAGGGCCAGGAGACTTCTTTGTGTGTAATTTAGTCAAAACGTATGTGATGCCTTTTTGGGAAAAGGGTCCAAGGGGCAGGTGGAATGACTGGAGGGCTTTTGCCATTATCAGTTATGTGTGCATTGGAGGTAAAGTGTGATACCAGGAGATTAGCTTTTTCTATGGGTGATGCTGGAAATGAGCCATCTGGGTATAATAGAGGTGGGAATAGTGTACGGCAAAAGTTACGGCCAGATGCCTTGGCAAGAGACCAAAAGGCACGGCTGCCGTTTGGACAGGCTGCAAGCTTCCTGCTTTTGGTCCGTTCAAATTCTGCTTTGAAAGTATTGATAGTTTTCTTGCATTTGTTACTGGCTTCAGTTATAGGCATTGAATGAGGATGGTGTTCTTGATTTGAGCCAGTTGTGGTATGCCTGATTTTTCATTTGTACAGCCTTGGCACATTTTTTGGAGAACCATGGTTTAGTTAGGGGACGGCAGGTCTGAGTAGTGTAGGGATATATGTTTTCATGCCAGTGAGGATCACTTTGGTGATGCGTTCAGTGCATATGTTTGAACTAGAAGACCGGAAACAACAGTCTAACCATGGGAATGAAGCATAGTAGTCTCGGAGACTGTCCCATTTGGCACTGTTATAATGCCGAACTACTCTTGTGTGGGAGTGACTGTGTAAGCGTTGTTGCAAGGGGGAGGAGATGAGCACTAAGTTGTGGTCAGAATTGCCCAGGGGGCTCACTGCAATGAATGCAGTGAGCCCCTGGGCACTTCATATTTGGAAGGGTAATTAGTATGGTAGAGATCAAGGGTATTTGGGGTGTGGTTTGGGTTATCTGGTATTCTGGTTGGTTTTGAACAATTTGAGTGAGGCCATTGGTGACTGCAAACGTTTCAGCATCTCTGCCTGCAGATCTGTATAACTGGAAGAGGAAAGCCAATTGGTGTTATGGACGTTGAAGTCACCCAAGAGGATGATTTCGCTGTTAGGAGAATGGGACTGGATAATATCAACTTTTAAGGAGAAGAAATGAAAGAGGTCAGAGTGATTTGTGGTATTAGGAGAGCGATAGTGACAGCAGATGAATTTGACTGAGTGGGGGAGGGTTATGTTCAGCCAAAGAAGGTCGAAGTCTGGCAATTCTAAGTTAGTTGCTCTCAGGCAGGGTATGTCAGAGCAGATATACGCACAGACGTCACCCTTGGGTCGAAAGGAGTTAAAAAGTGTATACTTAGGAAGGTTGAGATGAATAGTGCTGAGAGGAGGTGAGATTTGAGTTTCTGTTAAGAAGAGGTGAGGTTTGGTGGACTGCAGATGGTAGTGAATGCTATTAAGGTTGGAGTTGAGGCCGCAAATGTTGGTGAAGTGGATATGCAACTGTGAGGCATGGATTTGACCCCAAGGGTCTTGGGATCAAATTTTTCCTATGCAGTGCTTGCATGCTGGTGTCGTTGGTGACTGCTAGTGGCGTCACTTGGTTTTTGTTTGTTCTGAAAATGAAGAAATTTGAGAAAACGAAAAACAGAAGATGGTTCAGTGTCACATTTTGACTGATCAAGAAAGTCCAGGTTCGATGACGTTGTTTAAAATCAACTAAGACTATGAGGTTAGCATATCGTGCGCCTGTTCAGTGCGTTTATTTTTATGTTTTGCCGGATTAAAACTTCGTTTCAGTATAAGACCGCCCGGGTAACTCATCTTGCGTCGAAACGTTCCCATCGAAGTACTTTCATGTCCTGGACAGGAGCCGAACTCTGGTCTTTCCCACAAGATTCGAACAGCCGGTATTCTTCAAGGTTGAGTTCGACATAGGCAACTGTCTTTCGTAGTCCTTTCTGAAATACATGTCATTATTTGTTTGTATTTCGGAAATATGCAAAATTATATGCTATGTTTTCGCAAATTTAAATATCATAAACATTAGTAAATTAAATAAAATATAACGTGCATTGTGTCTAAATAAAATACATAAATAATAGTTTGGTAAATTGGAAAACAGACACACCATAAAACAGATACCTGTAGGAAAATCTGGGTCAGAAGGTAAAAAGTCGTTGGTTTTCAATCCGATGAAGAGATCTTAGTAACAATCTTTTTTCTTAAGAGATTTTATTAACAAATTCAAAAACAATAAGAAGTGATAATCAACCTTGTCAGTGAATCTCTGATATAGAAATACTTCACAGAAGGCGTATGCCCATCATTATTCGAGAGTCAGAAATCTCATCTTGCATAAAGAAATATTGCATTCATTTCTTCTTAAACGATTCATTTCTTCTTCAAGGAGAGATTAATATTGGATTTTGAAAGTGCTATCACAAAAAATAAAATAAAATGAACTGCAGGCGAAGACTTCTGTGGCTAATTGGTTCAAAAGATATATTTCAGTGATTACTCCACATTTTTATTATGCAGTTATTCAGTTATATAAAACACTGAAATAATAGTTCCCGACAAGTTTCGTAAATCGTAGGATTTACATCTTCAGGGGTAAATAGTATAACTTAAAGTTTAAACAAGAGAATTAATAAATACAAATCATAACCGTCTGGCTATTCATAAAACTCAAATAACAGAATGCAGTTATAAAACGTTATTGACGTTGAACAATACTGGATGATGTCACGTGTTCTTGTTCTCGTTCATGCAGTCTGAGCTACGATTGAGGTAGGCTTTTTATTAGAGCTGACCACACTTGATGGAGAATTAAATCTTGATTTTTATTGCATTGGGTTGGGTTTTTAGCATATTAGCAGCTTCTTTAAATTTTCTTATATAACTCTTATTTTCTATGTATGACATTGTCGTTTTTTGCCAGAGTACATCGTGTCCAATGGAAGCGGTATGGAAAGCAAGACCCGTTTCTTGTTCTCTTTTGTATTGTACGTCTTTTTGGTGTTCAGCCATGCGTATTTCTCCAGATCTTCCTGTCTGTCCTACGCAGCAAATCCCGCAAGAGCAATGGATTCTGTAGACTCCTGGTTTTTTAAGAGGATGATGAGGTGCTTTTGGTGGATGTAGGAATCTTGAGATTTTTTCTATAGGAAGGAAGGATACTGTTGTGTTGTGTTTGTTCATTAATTTTGCTAGCTTATCTGTAAAAGTTTTGATATAAGGAAGCGAGATTGCGTTTTTGTAATCCTGTTTTATTGTGTTGTTAGCTGGAGGCATTTTAAGGATTGTCTTGATAGTTTTTGTTTCATATCCATTCTGTTGGAGGTTTATGTTAAGTGTTTTAGTTCTTAATTACATCTTTCTTGTGTGCTGGAGATATTGTATGCTCTGTGTCGAAGAGTTTTAATTAACCTTCTTTTTTGTGAAGGATGGTGGTGTGAGGTTGCATTTAGAAATCTTCCAGTGTTAACTGGAAGATTTCTAAATGCAAAATCACACCACCATAAATGGTTGCATTTAGAAATCTTTCTTCATTAACTTCTAATAGAATATCCAGAAAAGGAAGTTTTTTATTTTCTTCTTTTTCTAAAGTGAATTTAATGGTGTTGTGCAAATTGTAGAGATAATATTCGAAATTGATAAGTTCATCTGTTGTTCAATTGAATATGATGAAAATATCGTCCACATAGCGTACCCATATTTTTGGTATTTTAAGGTAATTCTTAAGAGCATTGTTTTCAAATTTTTTCATAAATAGGTTTTCTAATACCGGTGATAATGATGAACCCATGGCTAGTCCTTCTTTTTCTTCCCAAATTCTGTCTTGACAGGTGAAAAAAGTATAGGTTATACAATGTTTAAAAAGAAGATGTCCAGAGGGAAGACGTCTTCTAGGAGATTCCAAATTTCTTGTCTCGGGACTTTTCTAAACAAGCTGATAATGTCTAGACTTGCTAAGATATGTGTTGGACAATATGTATATCTTTCACTTCTTCTATGAAATGTTTAGTATTTTTTATGAAGGAAGATGTTTTTCCTACATGTTGTGAGATCATGTTGGTGAGGTATTTCGCCAAGTTGGAAGTCGGTGAATCTCTTCCATCCACTATTGGTCTTAAAGGTATATCTGTCTTATGAATCTTTGGAACACCATATGTTCTTGGTATCAAAGGATGTTTTGATTGTAAGTATTTTTTAAGTATTTTTTAAGTATCTTTGGAACCAAATAGCCCTACGCCCGCAATTACAAACTTACGATGAGTGCTTTTGGCATAAATTTATACAGCCAGAGAAACTATGCATTAAACATCTCAATTTCATTAACCATCTAATTTTCCTCATCCGATGCAGAGATAATGAAGTCTCCCGAAATCGATCAAAATCAAAAGCATATTCCATACAAACAAGACCTCTATAATTTATCATAAAATGGAACTAGCTTTTCTAAGAGAATAAATTACAGTCACTAGAGCTGAATTAGCATTAATTAGTAAAAACATTTTTTCTCTTCATAATGAACTGGCCACATCTCTTCCATCCTACCTATGGAACAACATCGATAGTGTTACATTCAACAAAACAATGGCGATCTGAGAACAGAAGAAACATACATTAATTCATAAGTTCAACATACTCCTTTAGAAGAAGGAAATACATAAAAAACAACTAGATCATTCAAAAGTAGTTATTAATCTTTCTTCGAGAGTCCTAACAAAAGAGGACAATAACCTTTTACTTAGGGTTTTAACTTCGCCTTAACCCCACGTTTCCTACCAAAGATTGATATCATAGCACAAATAGAAAAAAGAATTAGAAATCTACTCGACAACACCGCAGATCTATTCCATATAGAAAGTACAGATTTACTATTAAAAAGCAGATTACCTCGTAGGAATCTACCTTACAGTGAATACGCTTGCCTTAAAAAGTTAAAGGATGACAAAAATATTGTCATAATAAACGCGGATAAAGGCAGCGCAACTGTCGTTTTAAAGAGTATGATAATAAAATGAAAAGTCTCCTGAAAGATACAAACGCTTACAAACCCTTAGACAGAGATCCGACTTGGCACACACACAAAAAAAGAAATGATCTAATAAAAAAAGTGCCTTTCTGGACGTAAGAACTTAAAAAATACTTACAATCCAAACATCCTTTGATACCAAGAATATATGGTGTTCCAAAGATTCATAAGACAGATATACCTTTAAGACCAATAGTAGATGGAAGAGATTAACCGACTTCCAACTTTTCGAAATACCTCACCAACATGATCTCACACCATGTAGGAAAAACATCTTCCTTCATAAAAAATAGTAAACATTTCACAGAAAAAGCGAAAGACATACATATTGGTCCAACAGATATCTTAGCAAGTCTAGACATTATCAGCTTGTTTACAAACGTCCCGAGACAAGAAATTTGGAATCTCCTAGAAGACGTCTTCCCTCTGGACATCGTAAATCTTTTTAAACATTGTATAAACAATACTTTTTTCGCCTGTCAAGACAGAATTTGGGAACAAAAAGAAGAACTGGCCATGGGTTCATCATTATCACCGGTATTAGAAAACCTATTTATGGAAAAATTTGAAAACAATGCTCTTAAGAATTACCATAAAATATCAAAAATATGGGTACGCTATGTGGACGATATTTTCATCATATTCAATGGAAAAACAGATCAACTTATCAATTTCAAAGATTATCTCAACAATTTGCACAACATCATAAAATTCACTTTCGAAAAAGGAGAAAATAAAAAACTTCCTTTTCTGGATATTCTATTAGAAGATAATGAAGAAAGTAAGCTCTCTTTCTCAGTATATAGGAAGCCGACAAACACTGGAAGATTTCTAAATCCAACCTCACACCACCATCCTTCACAAAAAAGAAGCTTAATTAAAACTCTTCGACACAGAGCATACAATATCTCCAGCACACAAGAAAGATGTAATGAAGAACTAAAATACTTAACACAAACCTCGAAGAGAATGGATATGAAACAAAAACCATCAAGACAATCCTTAAAATGCCTCCAGCTAACAACACAATAAAACAAGATTACAAAAACGCAATCTCGCTTCCTTATATCAAAACTTTTACAGATAAGCTAGCAAAATTAATGAACAAACACAACACAAAAGTATCCTTCCTTCCTATAGAAAAAATCTCAAGATTCCTACATCCACCAACACCACCTCATCATCCTCTTAAAAAACAAGGAGTCTACAAAATTCATTGCTTTCGCGAGATTTGCTACGTAGGACAGACAGGAAGATCTGGAGAAATACGCATGGCTGAACACCAAAAAGACGCACAATACAAAAGTGAACAAAAATCGGGTCTTGCTTTCCATACCACTTCCACTGGACACGATGTACTCTGGCAAAAATGATGATGTCATACATAGAAAACAACAGTTATATAAGAAAATTTAAAGAAGCTGCTAATATGCAAAAAACCCAACCCAATGCAATAAAAATCAAGGTTTAATTCTCCATCAAGTGTGGTCAGCTCTAATAAAAAACCTACCTCAATCAGAGCTCGGACTATATGAACGAGAACAAGAACACGTGACATCGTCCAGTATTGTTCAACGTCAATAACGTTTTATATCTGCATTCTGTTATTTGAGTTTTATGAATAGCCAGACGGTTATGATTTGTATTTATTAATTTCTCTTGTTTAAACTTTAAGTTATACTATTTACCCCCTGAAGATGTAAATCCTACGATTTACGAAACTTGTCGGGAACTATTATTTCAGTATTTTGTATAACTGAATAATAAAAAATGTGGTGTAATCACCGAAATATATCTTTTGATAAAATTAATTATTTTGATTAAATTCAGAAATGGAACAAAAGATGGCATAACTGTATACAAGAGATCGTCCGAGAACGCTGACTATGTTTGAGTGTGTATGGGTCTATGTTCGCTACTGTTAATAATGTTTATGGACCTAAATTATTATTATTATTATTATTATTATTATTATTATTATTATTCGTGACACTTCCAAGGAGTCGGAATACTCATCGCTGCAGGACACCTACTACCAATCATCTTTATTACCGCCATCTACCGTCCACCACGAAAACTAGAACTTGAATATTCAAGTAAATAGGATTAAGTAGTGTCATGTGGATTATGTTAGTGTTTGAAATATCTGTTGCGAGATTTGAACTTCGAATTAAATAATTATACTGGAACATTACAGTGAAAATAGGAAAACAATACTGTGCACTGAAACACCAAAACGATTATAATAAACCTGACTTATTTTTATTTGAATTATTGCCAAAAGATCAGATTCGTCAGATCTTGGCTCTTCGTTTTTTTTTTTTTTAGCTATCAGAGTTTAGATACAGAGGCAAACAAGCAAGGCAATCAAAGCAATTAAGAACCAAAGAGTCAATAATCATGAAATCTGGGAGTAGAGAAGGATGCTTCCATTTCTTTCGCAGAGAAATGATCCCAGTTGAGCATCAGAGATCAATTAATCTTGAAAGGAGTCTCTTTAACATGCATGAGAGAAGGATCTGAGATGTTTTGGAAACATTTCAGAAGAGAGGAAAAGAACATTCAAAAACTCTTCATGCAAGGCAAGAATCCTCTCCTGGCATCTTGCTTTGCGTGAAGAAGAGGCACGTCCTCTGGGAGATGATGACTGGATCAAATTATTGCTCTTACTACCCTAATGTTGGAAGAAGTGCTTAAACTAACAGAAGATCAGGTGGAGAAGTCAAATACACGTCTCAGCCATGAGGAGATCGGCAAGCAACTGAGGATATGATACTCGGGTTTTTCTTAATGAAAAACTAGAGTTTCAGGGGTGAAAACTGCTGTCACATCCGTTCAAAATCAGCTGTATTTCTGGTTTTGTAGTCAAAATCAGAATCCTCCTCTGTACATTTGAGGGGAATAAGGCAGAAAAATGAATAATATTAAGTTGTTCTGCACAGTAAACTTGGATCCTTAGTATAAAATATGGTGGGATAAATTAGTGAAAAACTAACAGCATTATATAGAATTAGAAGTCGTTACGACAAGAAATTGGAGCGATTATTACAATAATTTGATTCTCTGATGCGGATTCAATGAAAAGTAGTGAGGGATGCAGGATGTACGCACATCTGAGTCTGATGTATGCCTCACTGATGACTATTGTGCAGTCTTTGATCAAGAATATTATTAGGAAACTCTTGGGAAAATTATTAGGATAGTGCTGTTTGCCTGTTCCGTGGGACGAAAAACCCGAATTTCCGAGTAAGAAAAACCCTCTACGCCTTTAGTCGAAAGAGACCAGATAAAGGTCGCTCACGTCATGAACGGGACCGAACCCAAGTCTTTCCGATCAAAAAGATTCGTCTATACTGACTGAACTACGGAGGCTCATATCATAATAAAAATAATAATCATGTAATATCATAAGATACAAACATTGCAACTTGTGTTACAATTTTGTATGCTTCAGTCCAAAGTAAATTTATACATTTCCTCAAGTCTAACAAAACCTCAATCGCCGAGAAGTGAATGATCTCTCTTTATCCTGTTATAAAAGGACAACTTTCGGATTAATTTATTGAGGTATGTTAAAATGCGGGGATACCTCTTCAAAAACTCTGAATGATCTACAAAATCATCTAAATCTCACTAAGTGACCTTAAAGAATCACTGCCAAACTCATTACTCTAGACCTAAATCATTCCAGAAAAGGAAACTCAGTGGTGGCTCCGCTCAGTGAGAAGCAAAAAAAAGCTACCGAGCAGAACTTCACTACTCCTCTGGAAGCAAGCTACAATTAGTGGAAACCAGACCAAGAAGCTGATACCAAGGTTGAAGTAAAGCAGAAGTCATATATTCCCCAGATGACTAACTGACTGATTTTCCCTTTTCAGTCGTTTCCGACCGTAGGTGACTTTTGTAGGCTTTTGCCCACAAAGTATTCCGTGTGACATATTTTACAGGGTAGTTCACCATTGCTTTCCCCAACTCCCTGATGTTATCCGGGCTCAGAACTGGCATATGGCTTGGGCGTATTCATGACAGTAATCCGTGTGCATTCAGGCGGCCGGTTTGTCTGTCTGCGGGAGGAAAAACCCCAGATAAACTGGGTAGAAAAACCCTGCTGTACACCCCAAGACCGGCTAACTTGGCTATGTCTGAGAAAGATCCTTAAACTACTCACGGCAGCGACGGGAACCGAACCCAGGACACTCCTTTCCCAGGCATATGATTGCGAAGCCCACAACCACTAGGCTAACCGCGCGGATCCCCATATACAAGTAGTCAAAAGGTGTCAGACTTTTTATTTTACTAAAACACTTTGGAAATGCCCTTTCCACATGATGATAGCATTATACGTGTTCGTAAGGGTATGCGCTTTGCGTCATGGGATACAAAGGCAAACGATCCCAAGTCATTAGCTTCTATATACAAGTAGTTATTTGTGAGGAACTTCACGTGCAAACTTTGTTTGCTACTTACACTTGGATAAAGTATTAAACCATCCTTAATTTATAGTATAACCAAGGGAAAAAAAAACTGCAATTATCCTAAAAGTCTACGAGTTAGGATATAAAATCACTCCGATTAATGGTCGACTGACAACTTACAATCGAAGTACTCGGGTATTTTCTTGGCCAAAATATTTGATGTATTTCTTGGGTAATAAGAGACCAAAATCTTAGTTCTTTACGAAATATCTGATACGCCATCAACATCAATCAGATTCCGTTCTGCATTGTTGTCGGATGTGAGTGGGATGAAGTTCTGTTTCTGCCGGATATTTGAACAGGATGTGATTTCGCAGAGTGTTTCAAATAAGACAAGACTGGCGTTATTTTGACTTCATATTCATGAAGGATTAACGTAGTAGTGAGGTAACGCGGTTCACGTAGTATGTGTGTATGACGAAAGCTGGAATTTCGCTTTCCATGTTGATGATGTTCAGCCTATTTTCTACCCACTCCAGGGCGAAGGCCTCTCTCAATGTGAGAGGGTTGGTCTACTCTCCTCATGGTGACCCAGTGCATCTTGCGGGAAAGTGTTTATTATTCACTCTTGATGAAGGTATGAAGGTGGAAGACAATCAAAAACATCCGTGCCTAGGCGGGATTCGAACCCGCAGCCAAGAGAACTGACCACTCGGCCAACCAGGCTGGCCTTTCCATGTTACAATTCTTTATTTGCATCATTTGATTTGAGCTAATCCTGATCTAAATCCGAACAGCTTCGATTTTGCTTTTAGTTATCAATTCAATGTTAATTGCTGCAAAAAAATATTTTTTCAAATTCGTGTATAAGAAAAAGAAGAAAAAAACAGTTGGGAATATAATTTTTTTCATGTAACTTTTTTTTCCTTTCCTCGATTATGCATTGCTTTATTGACAAAATTAGGTGCTACAAAATGTTATGTACTGTGTGTGTGCGTGCGTGCGTGCGCGAGTAGCCAAAAGAAGTTCTAGAAATGTTCACTTGTTCTGGTAATCGAGTTTATTACCAGAACAAGCACGTCGCTCTTTGCTTTATTTCTGCAACTCTCCTTCCGTTAGTTTATGTATTCTGAGCATATAATTCGATTTTATGGCAATAAATGGACCAAGTGACACCAAAAACTGAAATATTTCGGCTAACATTATTGCAAATCCTAAATAGAAAAATGTATAGAATTTGCTATTGGAAGTCCCCTCCCCAATCCCCACCGAAACTATGGTTTCGCATTCTGTAACAAGAAAAAACTATTCTTGCAATCTTTAAGGCTTCGCCTGTAATTCAACCACAAACGAAAACAAGTTTTGCATTGTGTTTAATTTAAACATGGTTTTTAGTGTTTGGTGCCGCTGAAAGCAATCGTCTTGCAGCACATGTCGGAATTCGAAATATCCCGAAAAATTCATGTTTGGAGTTTCAGACTCAAAGTTTAATAAAATCCATAGAATGCAACTCTCACCTGCAAGGACTGAAATCAAAATAAATCTTACAGCAAGTACGGAAACGTAAAGAAAACGAACTATCTACTAAACGTTAAGAAAGCATCGTATTAAGGTGGTTATAGTGCTATGACATTTAACTACTAATGCCATAATATAGATTGTAATTAATATTAACAATACCATTACTATGATTAGTATAGAGAGCCAGATACCTCAGTATGCAGATGAAACTGCTAACAATCCACGAAGACAGACACGACCATAGCCCTCTCCACATCACAACAAGATCTGAATGAATTAACAAAGAACTATCAACCCAACAACTGCCCTGAAATCTTACCAAACGCATCGAATACTGTCAAAGAAAACTTTGCATTATTGCAGTCAAATTGTTTCGGTTAAAGGATTGACACCAATCCGGATACACTAAGAAAATTATTTATCTTCGCAACTGTGAAACAATGCTATGATATGGTATAACAGTCTGTGAGATCAGAGAAATACTCAGCTGTCCAAATTAGAATCGTTGCACAAAAGAATAATTTCTGCGGTGAATTGGAGAGCCAATGCGCACGAAACACTAACAAACTATTTAATGTCCTCATGAAATTTTACCCTTATTTTATATTTTAATTACCGTACACAAAGATTACTCTACAGATTGAGACACGTACAACACAATTTTCTATGATTCTCTACACAGCAGGCACTTCAATAATCTTCCACACAACTTAAAGCACCCGAGCGGTTATCGAACCCTAAAATAAGTACTGTGGAATTTGTACCATTAACAAAAATAGAAGTGAAAGGCTACACAGGATCAGTTATCTAGGAGAGTAAAGGGAAAAAGGGAAGCGGGTATACACCAAAACACCAACAGTAAATATACATTACTCCCACTCTCTTCGTAAAAACTTAATCTAGCTTCGAAGTTGGTTGGGCTATAAAGATACACTAAAATCTCTAATGATACTTACTTGTTGTAATGCTTACTAATACTGGGCAATATTTAATAATACTTACTAATAATACTTACTACAATTAATTTCGCATACTTAAACAATATCATCTACAGAACATTGTCCTGATACTTTGAATCTTTGAAGATGTTATTTGCTTCTTCGCCAATGCGTTTCATCCCTAGTTACATATCTTCCACACTCTTTGTGCATATCATAACAGTATTTTTATCTTGGTCCACATCTATCAGTATTCCTTGTAACTAGATATCTAAAAATTAGTTTTGCACAGCATCTTACAGTGCATTCTGTAACCTCCTGTACTAAACTGAAAATATAATATATGAACTGCATTTAAAATAAACAAATAAATAAATAAATCTACTTTTTTCTGAATTTAACATGTACTATCTGGTCACATGGCAAAAAGGAAATAGAATTTACACATCCTCTGAGAGATAATTGCGTAAGGCACCATGTAATGGAGGGGGCTAGGGGTGAAAGAGTTTGGAACCTGGTCATAGGATATTGTAAATATTCTTTATGTTAACAATTCGTCAAACTTTGAAAGAAGAATATACGCATATACATAAAGTGAAACTGATAATCATTCAATTTATCCTGTGTAACCGTGAACTAGAATTGCGAACTATTAATGTGATTGATAATGGACTTGGAGAAGCCAAAATGCACAAACTTACAATGAAATAGACTTCATCCTCTCCAACAGAAGATATACAGTATAATAAATAATACCGAAGTGCTTAATAGATTTAACACAGGAAGTGACCACAGACTAGTAAGAGCAAAAGTATGGATCAACAGAAAATGGGAACGGAATAAGCTCATAGGGAAAAAAGTCCAATTTAGTGAATCTACAAAACCTCTACCACAATAAAAGCTGTTATAGAGAATCACTCAAAAATGAACTAAAAAGTTAAACACAGCTACTACCATCGATGATGCTAATTAAATATTAACAAAATCTCTCTTGAATTGTGCACTAGAAATAAGAGGTGTAAAAAGGCACCAAGGAGAGGAAAAACTAAGACAGGAAACCTTAGATTTGATGGAGAAAAGAAGAGATGTGAAAATAGATTTGAATGATACCAATAAAATGGAATATACGGAAATTTGTAAAACTATATGTAAAAGGATAATACTAGGAAAATTAAAGAAACAATAGAAAAAAATAGTAATATGAAGGTCCTAAGACGAACATTATCAGTTGGAACAAAGGAAATAGCTGCTGTAAGAGGAAAAAATGGTGAACTGATAAAAAATAGAGATGCAATAATCAAAAGAATTCAGGAATTATATACTGAACTCTAAGAAGACAAATACCAGGACATCCAAGAATCATCTATGGATTACTCGAGTGAGGAATAACATGATGCTCCTGAGATCTTACAAGGTGAAGTGGAAATGGCACTGCCGGAAATGAAGAATGAAAAGACCCCAGAAGAAGATGGAATTATGGTAGACTTCTTAAAACTGGGAGGAAGCCCTGTCATGAAACAGCTGAGTAAACTCTAATAAAAACAGAGAAAAATTCTGAAAAATTCAATCTGGTCTAATATTAATTTTTAAAAAGTGAAATAAGGAAGAAATTAAAACCTACAGACCTATAAGCCTACTCTCCACCATATATAAAGTTTTCACAAAAATTATAAATAACAGAATAAAATCTAAACTAGAGGGAATGCAATCCTGTGAGCAAGCTGGATTTAGAAAAATTACAATACTTTGGACCATATTCACACATTAAGACAGCTCATTGAAAAATCAGTTGAATACAATAAACCCTTATGTCTGGTCTATATAGACTATGATAAGCCTTTGATTCAGTTAAAACATCTGCAACACTAAAAGCACTTGAAACCCAGGGAACTGAGAAACCATATATTGAAACACTAAAACATATTTACAATAATGCAACTTCTGTAATTAAATTATATGAAAACAGTGAAAAGTTCCCAATACAAAAAGGCATCCGGCAAGGTGACACCACATCTCCCAAATTATTTACAGCTGCATTAGAGGAAGTCTTTAGAAGCCTTGATTGGGAAACAAAAGGAATAAACATACATTGAGAAAGGCTGCATCATCTGAAATTTGCAGATGATATTGTCCTGATAGCAGATAATCTTGAAGATCTGGAAGAAAGGCTAAATCAGCGAAATGAAGCCTCCAGAGAAATTGGATTAAAAATAAATAGAGAAAAAACAAAAATAATGATGAATAAAAGCATAAACCATAGAATTATCAAAGTTACAAACCATGAAATAGAACTAGTTACGTCATATGTATATTTGGGCCAATTGTTATCCTTTGAGGAATGCCAAAGAAAAGAGATTGAACGAAGAATTCACCTTGGATGGATGGCTTATGGGAAAATGAGAGACATATTCAGAAGAAACATCCTTATGAGTCCAAAAAGGAAAGCTTTCGGCAAGTGCATACTTCCTGTCCTAACATATGGAGGAGAAACATGGACTTTAACAGAAGCCCTAAACAAAAAGCTGCGAACAACACATCGCATGGAAAGAAGTATGCTAAAAATAGTATTAAGAGATAGGAAGATAAATATATGGATAAGATCTCAAACAGGTGTCATGGATATTGTAAAATACATTAAACAAGCTAAGTGGAGATGGGCTGGCCGTATTGCCAGATGCAGTGACGGGAGATGGACTAGAAAACAACAGAGTGGAGACCAATGGATGAAGCAAGACAAAGAGGAAGACCGAGAAGAAGGTGGAGAGATGAACCGGAACAAATTGCAGGAGCGAGATGGATGGGAGAGGCAGAAAACCGAGTGATCTGGAAAATCATGGGGGAGACCTTCGTCCAGCAGTGGACAGAACGAGAAGGTTGAAGAAGTAGAAGAAGAAGAATGTGATCGATACCACTAATATTGAGTGTTTCACTAATAGGAGGACACCAGTCATCGTTTATTTACAGACAGATTATATGATATACAAAACAAATGCTGAAATTGGCTGCCTCCTTCTTGCAGCCACCTTGCCCTCATTCACACAGCTCGTTGAGCTGAGCTGTGTGAATGAGGGCATTGTCGTCTTGGAATATGCTCTTCTTGTTTGGAAATAACGATTGGATCATGGGATCCAATTGATTATCCAAAATGCTTGGGCATTTTGGATAATCAAACAAACGGGCCAACAGAATACCGCGAGATTGCTTCCCAGCCATCAGATAACCGCTCCCTTTGGAACCACGCATTCCGGTTATATTTTTCCTTGGATGCTCTCCAAACGTAAACTCGTCACAATGTAGAAAACAGCGTGAAAGTGGACTCATCTAAATATGTCGCACGTTCCCAGTTTTTCAGTGTCGAGGTTTGACAGTCGTGCCACCATCGTTGACGTATCTGAGCATTCTTTTCAGCAATCAGCAGTTTATCAATTGCGGCGATAACCTGATTATTGGATTTATGATGCTCACGTCCGACAGTTTTGTAGAGACGGGTTCTGCAAGATGAATAATAAGTTCTGCTGTTATCTATGCTTCAGTAGTTCCGTGATTTTCCCAATAATCCTTCTCAATGTCTGCCAATCTCTTCCGTCATTTTTCATTTTCGTCCATTGATTCCCTTGGATAAACAATGGACGATCTTGTGATGATCTGTGTATGCCAACATAACCTTAAACTGTCGATATATTGGTACACCTAATAATATTGCAATTGTGTTACTGATACTACATCTGAACGTGCACCAACGATTTCTCTTCTTTCCAAGTCTGACAAGACTCCTATTTTCCGATTTTTTTAAAACGAATTATCACTCAGTACAAACACTAATGCACTTCATGAGAAGTATAGAGAGTAAACGAAACAAGAACAGTCAGTGCTGTCCCTGACAAGTTTTTTCAATGTGTCTCCAACATAAACAAAAACATGTTTTTAAATATCTTATCCCTAGTCATCTTACCCCCAGTCATCTTAAGAGAGTGCTAAGCTACGTGTAAAACTAGCTAAATAAAACTCATTGGAAGATTTTGGTAAGAACATAGAAAGTAAATAACACGAAAGTGGCAGCAATGTCCTGGAAGTTATATCTGAGAGCAACTAACTTAGAATTGCCAGACTTCGATCTTCTTTGGCTGAAGATAACCCTCCCCCACTCAGTCAAATTCATCTGCTGTCTCTATCGCTCTCCTAATACCACAAATCACTCTGACCTCTTTCATTTCTTCTCCTTAAAAGTTGATTTTCTCCGGTCCCATTCTCCTTACAGCGAAATCATCCTCTTGGGTGACTTCAACGTCCATAACACCAATTGGCTTTCCTCTTCCAGTTATACAGATCTGCAGGCAGAGATGCTGAAACGTTTGCAGTCACCAATGACCTCACACAAATTGTTCAAATCCAACCAGAATACCAGATAACCCAAACCACACCCCAAATACCCTTGATCTCTACCATACTAATTACCCTTCCAAATATGAAGTGCCCAGGGGCTCACTGCATTCATTGCAGTGAGCCCCCTGGGCAATTCTGACCACAACTTAGTGCTCATCTCCTCCCCCTTGCAACAACGCTTACACAGTCACTCCCACACAAGAGTAGTTCGGCATTATAACAGTGCCAAATGGGACAGTCTCCGAGACTACTATGCTTCATTCCCATGGTTAGACTATTGTTTCCGGTCTTCTAGTCCAAACATATGGACTGAACGCATCACCAAAGTGATCCTCACTAGCATGAAAACATATATCCCTACACTACTCAGACCTGCCGTCCCCTAACTAAATGCTGGTTCTACAAAAAATGTGCCAAGGCTGTACAAATGAAAAATGAGGCATACTACAACTGGCTCAAATCAAGAACTCCATCCTCATTCAATGCCTATAAGCCCGTAACAAATGCTAGAAAACTATCAATACTTCCAAAACAGAATTTGAACGGACCGAAAGCAGGAAGCTTGCAGCTTGTCCAAACGGCAGCCGTGCCTTTTGGTCTCTTGCCAAGGCATCTGGCCGTAACTTTTGCCCTACACCATTCACACCTCTATTATACCCAGATGGCTCATTTCCAGCATCACCCATAGAAAAAGCTAATCTCCTGGTATCACACTTTGCCTCCAATGCACACATAACTGATAATGGTAAAAGCCCTCCAGTCATTCCACCTGCCCAACATACAATGCCCCTTGGATCCTTTTCCCAAAAAACATCACAAACCTGTTGACTAAATTACACACAAAGAAGTCTCCTGGCCCTGACGGCAGCATTCCTCCAATTATCCCGAAGGTCTGTGTATCGGAACTGACTCCTATCCTATGTCACCTGTACACACTCTCTTAATCCACTGGTATATATCCCAACACCTGGAAACTGGCCTATATTCAACCCGTTAAACATTACGACTGTAGATCCTTTAAACGAGTAGTGAACCGATTAAATCGGTCATTCTATTAATTCTACTGACGACATCCAACGCACTCCAATGATACTTCAATGCTACGAGAAGAGCTTGGAGTAGCCTTTCGGTCTTCTTGATTTCATGTAAACATCCCAATAATGTGCAAGCGTTCGCCTTTTATTGAGAGAGAGAGAGAGAGAGAGACTGAATTTGTTTGCAATATTTCAGGTTGTTCTAGCAGCAAAAGTCATCTTTAAATCGGATAAGAATTTAAAATCAATGGAGAGACATTATGGAAAAGTATTTACAATTAAGATTTGAATTCTTACTCTTAGGCCAACCCCTGGATCCCTTCTCTTAATATTCCTTCCTTCGTTAAGTGTCCTAAATCTAAATTCTTTCTCAACTCAGCTACGCGAAAATATCTGAGCGACTAGACATTATACACAAAGATATTTGACTGTCTTCTCTGCATAAACATTGCAAATTTAATTATTATCAATAGAAATTTATTATTCATTCAAGGCTTCGAGTTTTTGTTGAAACCTACAAAATGTCCCTTATGCAATTACGACGATTTTCAGTTATATCCCCTGATTAGTGGAATGTCAAAAGATTCTCTTTCTGTCTCTTAATTTTGATATTTTTCTTCTGTAAGAGGAAACAAAGAAAATTGATTTAGATTTAACAAGGTTTATGTAAGCATGACCTTAAAGTCAAGGGTCATTTAGTGGTTCCAAGCATATCAACAATTCGCATTCCTTTTATCTATTACTACTATTAACTGCAGTTAAACCTTAGTTATAAGAGTTACACAATCAAGATTCTCTTATTCATCCGAAAATTCACCCCAGTGGAGAAGAGATTGGCACCCGAACCTTCTTTACATTTATTGTCGTCAGCAGCACTTTATTTGCGTCTCTTTCCACCAAAGTTGAAACGTTCTCTTGAAACCACTTTGCTGTAGGCAGCAACAGTACGAAGGACGGCTGACAGTTACGAATTGTTCTTTATGCAAACTCGCACTTGTAATGATGCGAAGCATGTCTTCAATATACGAGTACATAGCTTCTTAGAGTCCCAGTTCAGAGTATCTCATATGTGATATATCTTCCTAAATAAAGTTTTTAATATTTTGTTTTTTTTTCTTATGGGTGCTGCCTGTAATAACTTGTCTCTCGCTTTACGCCAGTTGGTCTGCAGTGATCAACGGTCGTAATATAAATCTAATTACGGGTAGTTTGATGATGACATGATGAACACAATTAATTCTTGGTTTTCTTGGCCTCTCTTCCGATTTGTGAGTGGGTTCTGGTCGGTTTGTTCTTATTCAAGAAGAAATAATGCAAATTATCGAGGGGTAAAATTAGACCTGCTAAGTCTTTCTCAGTCGAAGAACCATTACAGATATCCTGGGAAGATAACTCAAGAAAGAAAGAAATCATCATTTCTACAGTGGCAACTTGACTGTAACTCAACTTCTGTTACTCTACCTACTCGACTCTACTCTTACATACAAATTCATTCGAAAAACAGAAAACTTCACAGCTATATACATCAACTTTCACCACTCTTCTCAAGAAAGCTCTCACAGTTTATTTTTATTTTTTAAAATTTTATTTCACCTTGAACGATGTCTCTTTTTATTCTTAAAAACGTACATAAGGCAAAAGAAAGAATAAATGGCTATGTATACACAAAAAGGATCCTAACAGGGAAAATGAGGACTAATTTTTTTTCCTGTTAATCAATGTTTAAAACAATTAATATATACAAGAAGAAAGAAATGAAGGACTTTTAGTGTCAAAACCAGGTTCATATTGTTGACTACCTTGCATTGTGACGTTTTTAACGTCAGAAAGAATGAAATGAAGGACTAGCTCCACATTGTTGACTAGCATTATGACGTATTTCAGACAAGAATTAGAAAGAACTTTCTATATATGTTTCTTTCTATATATGAAGGACTTTCTATACAAGAACTAGCTCCAGATTGCTGATAAGCATTATGACGTATTTTTGACGCTTGAAATGGTTTATCAGTATAAAAGTCGGTTCATTGGTAACCCACCAGTTGAGTTGTGGAATTCATCCGTGTCGGATGGCTTTTCATTCTGCTGCAGAGCTTATTGGTCTACTGAGAGCTGTAGCGTTCTCTGGAGAACACTTATTTCTGCATGTAATTCCTATTAACGGGACTGATAGCAGCGGGAGAAAGGAATTTAGGGACTTGCGGAATTTCGAGAACTCAAGTGGCGGGTGGGTGAAACGTGTTACTTCCCATTGCAGACGATAACGAAATATTATGAGGATGGGGGGAATGGGGACGACTAGAGGATGAGGCAGAGGGGGTTTATGTGGCGTGTACTACTCTAATCTGGCCAGGACGGTTATTAGCCTGGAGACTGGAGGTGTGAGCATGCGAAATAGTGGCGATTTCAAAAGACGGCGGAAGCTGCACGTTTCTTCGGGAGTAACTAGGAATGAAGCGTTTCTTTTAGTGTTCTCAATACTTGCGAGTGTATTCCACTTCGGAGATTTTTTGTAAAAACAATTTCAAAATAACATCTGCCATAAAAATTGGAAAACGATATTAATGAATTAAATATTGTTAAAACCAGAATAAAGTTTAAGCCACGATGGTCGGCAGATCGGATAGCACTTCTGCTCGACAACCGTGAGTTCGAATCTCGTTGCTGGCATTGGATGCTTTTAAATATGTTTAGGTGAAGAACTCCAATTCCCCTTACATGAAACCATCGTTTCTTGCTAAAGGCCAGAAAAGCGGCTTTAAATTAATTCCAAGTTTTGTCTGTACCGATTATTTCCTTCGTTGTCTTTTGTGACTTCCTTCTAGGAGATGATTTCAACTTATCGTTATTACACATACGGGCCACTGAATTAGAAACTTCTGTTTAGTCCCGTGTTGGACCTTCTTTATCTCGAAAGACAGCACATATATCCATGATCCATGGTATTTTCCAGGAAATAGGACATTGTAATAATATATTATAATACATTCATAATATATAAAACTTATAATAAATTCCTTCCACATGTTTTCTAAATCGCTGACGTTTCTGAGCATTGTTTTCAGCAATCAGCAGTTTATCAATTGCGGCGATAACCTCATTATTGGATTTATGATGCTCACGTCCGATAGTTTTGTAGAGACGGGTTCTGCAAGATGAATAATAAGTTCTGCTGTTATCTATGCTTCAGTAGTTCCGTGATTTTCCCAATAATCCTTCTCAATGTCTGCCAATCTCTTCCGTCATTTTTGATTTTCGTCCATTGATTCCCTTCGATAAACAATGGACGATCTTGTGATGATCTGCGTATGCCAACATAACCTTAAACTGTCGATATATTGGTACACCTAATAATATTGCAATTGTGTTACTGATACTACATCTGAACGTGCACCAACGATTTCTCTTCTTTCCAAGTCGGACAAGACTCCTATTTTCCGATTTTTTTAAAACGAATTATCACTCAGTACAATCACTAATGCACTTCATGAGAAGTACAGAGAGTAAACGAAACAAGAACAGTCAGTGCTGTCCCTCACAAGTTTTTTCAATGTGTCTCCAACATAAACAAAAACATGTTTTTAAATATCTTATCCCTAGTCATCTTACCTCCAGTCATCTTAAGAGAGTGCTAAGCTATATGTAAAACTAGCTAAACAAAACATAGCCTATTTTTTTCCCAAACTTATTTCGTATATCAGCCTCACTAGTTGCAAGACATCAGACACAATAATACAAATTTTCAAATTTGTATTATTGTGTGTGTTATTGTGGCTATTTTATATACAAATATTGAAGTAAAAAAAAAGAAAAAAAAAAACAATAATGCACCAGAAGCAAAATTGATTCATTCGTATTTTGTATTTCGACTACCGGAGTATCCGATGACATCTTAACTGAGAGGGTTAGGTGCAAATGTCTCCAAAAATGTGCGACATCATTTAAAGAAAAAAATTCGTCTTTTGTTCATATTGAAGCAATTCGTTCGTTCTCTCCTTGAAAAATATATCTTGGAGAATAACATTTTTCTGTGTGTTCATCCATGAAAATATATTGTGTGACATTTCTAACTGCACTGTTTGTTTTTCCAGTGACCTGCACTCCTAGGTGCAAGAATAACGGACGATGTATCGCCTACAACAAATGTTACTGTCCATTGGGCTATAGAGGAGCTCGTTGTGGAAAACGTAAGACGTTCCGTTATCTTTCTTCTTACATTTCGCGTGCAATTGCTTTGCAAATATTTATATTTGATTGAAGTAGAGTCGCAGGACCTATTCCGTATTCATTCACTACAACAGACAGCTTAAATTTATACTGCACTGTTTCTTGATAGTGTGAAAGAGAGACATCTGCCTGTGAGCATTTTGAATTTGGGGATGAAGAGATCTTAATATTATTCATTTGTTTACTGGGATTATAATAATATTGTTTTCTTTTAGCCATCTGCACTTTATCCTGCAAGAACAACGGTACCTGTATAGCCCCCAGCATATGTTCTTGCCCAGAAGACTTTCGTGGGGCAAGATGCGAATTCCGTAAGTATTTACCATAAGGGGTTCTGCCTGTAACTAGCATTTTACAACTTTGATTAAACTTCTCACGTACGTTTCATAAATCGTAAAAAGTAACCTTACAAGAATTATTAGCAATATGTCAATGTTATGGAAAGAATTTAAACTTTATATGCGATGGAATATTCTGGCATATAATTCAAAATGCATGAAGTTTATGAATTCAATCTGTAAGGTTATATTTTGAGTTTGCTGTCATTTTAAGAAAATCACATTTCTCAGATCTCTAAGTATGTAAGATGCGTGTGTGTGTGTGTGTGTGTGTGTGTGTGTGTGCCGATAGAACCCTCCTTCCCTCAAAAAAAAAAAGAGAATGAATATCGAATATTCAATAATTAATTCAAATAAAACTTTATCTTTAAATGAACTTGTTATTTATTTTTTATTGTTCTTTTCATTAATTTGATGATAACATCAAGTATTCAGAGTTGCGGATTTAAATATAAACCGTCTAAAATGAAGAAATAACTAAAATGCCCACTCACCTCCTGTTGTTAAGCAATTATCCGTTTTGATTTTTCTTTCAAATATTCTGAATTTTTTTTTCTTTTCTAAAGTTTTGTTCTTTTCAGTTAATAACTGAAAGGGAATCTCAGAATTTCTGTAAATTATTTGAGTGAGAAACTTCAAAGCAAAAGAAAGTTTACCGAAATGTTAAAATTAAATTTATTCTGAAAAAATGATTCATACTAAATAATCTTCTTTCATTAATGTCTTATTATTACTACCGGCTATTGAAAACTAAAGCAAAAATTAACAAGCACATCTTAGGAAGCAAACTGCATAATAGTGTTAGAGCGACTGTTATTTGTCTTCATCGCTCTCAATGTCTTACTCTCATGCAGCCAATAAACAGGAACATCATTTTAACTGGAATTTTACTCTTGAGTTTGAGGTTAAACTGAGTAAATTCAGCTGGATAAATCTATATTGAATACAATAATCTTATAGATTTATGACAGAAATCGCGCTTACTTTTAATGTTTGTATTTTGAATGCTGCATTTGTTGCTAGCTTGAAGAACCTTTTAATTTCAATTTTACCTTTTTTATCCGCTCCAACAGCAATATCTAATTGCAACCCCAACTCCTTTCTGAAGTACTCTAACTGGCATTGTGATCACAGAGAAGACGAAACCGTTTGCGAGATAACTTGCCCGGCTGGCCACGTTTTCTCGGGGATGACCTCTGAAGTGTACCATTGCAGTCTCGATGGCCTTTGGACTCCAGACAGACCTCCAAATTGCGTACTGGAATAATCCAGCTGTTGTTGTTGTTTATTTGGTAATCTGTGAGCTTAAATGTGAGCTTACAGATTACCAAATAAACTGTGAGCTCAATTCGAATAAAAATGATATAATGAATAACTGATATCTGTCTCGATTTGTTTTATCCTCACACACTTAACTGTCACTAAATAGATCAAGAACACATCCGTATAAATGCATTTATCGCTAACATACAAGGAAACACAGGGATATGAAGAGGACTCGTGTATATAATCTAGAAAGAAAGTCTCATAATGCCTGCCTGAGCAGTCTCTTTTCTTTCCATAAGACACTGAAAACGTCTGAATAAATTTTTTTAGACCACTCAAAATATCGTTCACTTCTTTCAGCGCCATCCAGCTGAAATCTATTACATGGATGTCAGCTTATAGTAGCAAGTAAGGTTTATTATATCTATGGTTTTGCACAAATCCCCAATAAATTAATGTTTACGGATTGTCGACGTGTGAGAAAAATAATAATTGTCTCATTTTAAAAATCTATGTGCTGTATTCGTTTTGCAAAACCAAGCATTTCTTTGAAAAATTCACTCACAGCCCTTGATTACAATCTCCATTCAGCACGGGTTCCCAAAGTCTTGTACTGCTTTGGCTCGAGAAGAAACGTAGGGAATCAATTTCCATGCAACGGTTCAAATTAGGAAATGGATCGAATGCTGGAAGAATCGTGTAAGGCTGAGGATGTAAGTCCGTGATATCGTATTTAAATCAGATTATTCCTATTGTTTGAAAGATTATTTAGCGGATCACCACAAATACAAAACTAGTACTCTATGAATCTACTTTACAAGTGACTATTAAGTTCTTATAGTCACTCACAAACGCATGGGCCGTGTGCAGAAATTTTACAATGACCCTCTTAATTTATGAAAACAGAACTCTACGGCAGCCATCTAAAATCCAAGACAACGTAAATCAATTGGAAACACTTCACATCCGACATCAATTTTCATTAATATGAAAAGTGCGAAACAGTTGATAGCCATGAAGACATCCGATTAATGAAGGACATGAATGCTCAGTGAATTTAAGGGCGAACCGTGGAAAAGTTCTGAATAGCTGCTGCATCTATTTTAACAGATTTAGGTGAGAACCAGGGAATTATTTAAGCAATAGAGCCTCCGTAGCTCAGTCGGTGTAGATGAAGCCCTTTCCTCGGAAAGACCTGGGTTCGATTACCGTCAGTGACGTGAGGAACCTTTATGTGGTCTCTTCGACTAGAGGTGCGTTAGGCAGAATCGTACGAAGTAGAGGTGTTTTCCACACGGAAAAACCCTCTTTTTCGTCCCTCAGAATAGGCAAACCGGTCCCGTGAACACATAGGAATGCATTACCGGAAACGCCACCCGAAAGTGATAGGTGGCGCTGTTCACCAGCGCTCAGGTGAGCAATTGGGACTTCCTCATTCAAGCTTTCGATGTCACCCGAAGAACATGCATCGTTTTACGAACCCTGAGATGGCAGACATGCATCTCTTTTACCATATTATGTATCCAACTACTATTAAATTGTTCGGTTACACCTAATAAAGTTTTTTACACTACTCACTGCCTTGTCTTATTTCTGAATCTTTGTGTCCTTGTTAATACCTTTTGATTTTGATGTTCTCTACCTCCCCTCAAAGTTTGTACGTGGAATGTTGAACCACCCTGTATATACATTTGATGATAGGCCTGAGTTCGCCCACATTAAAAGTTTCAGAAGATAGGCTTTAATGCATTTGGGGGATGTACTGTCACGAAGAAGGCCGTGAAAGGAAATTATACCCATATATATATATATATATATATTCCATAGAAAAAAGGAAATAGACAACTAACAAACTCACATTCAAAAAAAATCGAAGAGGAGCAAGAAACAAAAGCAGAAAAACAGCCAAAGATGAACCAGCTCAGCTTTAACAGAGAATCTGTGCCTCCAAGAATTCCAGAACCCTCCCAACAGTCTGTAGAGGGGAAATGAGGAGATCGAACTTCTAGAGTTCTCAGATGGTGAAGAAGAAACTAAAAACTGGCCTTCCTCACACTAAAGACCTACTAAGAAATGAGCAGCTTCAGAGCTTTCTTAAGAAAGTTCGAGGCTCCTCACAAAAATTGCTGACAGCATACGACTACACCAGCAATATCCGCTTACTTATATCCCAACCGGAAGAGTTAAGAACTGTTCTGTCAAGAAAAAGAAGAAAAACCATCAAGCTCAGGAAACGAATATACTACCTGATCAACGGGCTTGATTCCCAGCGGCAGCGAAATTAACTCAAAAGTAAGTAATGATTACTTCGCCAAACAAAATAAATTAGGATATAATGAGCACCTCGATATCCTTTCTCTCATTAAACGCTAGAGGGTATGCCACATCACTGCAAAACAGGCTCGTCCTGCAGCATATCCTTGCCCACGTCCAGAAATAGTTATGATACAAAAAACTAACTTCCATTCCATCAGCAAAGCTTGAGATCAGCACTGGAAGAACTGGCCAAAAACCTTGCACCACTGTCCTTCCTTATAACTTCATGGATCAGGGTCAGAATTGGAATCCACAAAAAACACCCTGAAATTTGAAATCATCCATATCTTTCCTGGGTGTGCAATATATTAACTCCTTGCAACTCAGACAGCGAAGAAAATCCATACAATTAATGTATACACATCACAAAAGGTACAGCTTGCAGTACACACCTGCATAAAAACGTATTCTCCTGGAGGGCCAAAGGTGGTCCTACCAGAGTCGTATATAAGCCACGGCTCGATAGATACTATGTGTCCATGCACACAATAACCTTCATAAGGAGAGTCAGATATCATCCGACATGCATCAGACCATGGTTCATCCTTCTGAGCATCTGCATTCCTGGACACACTGGACACAAAGCAGAAGCATATTGGATCTTTAATAACAGCCTACTACATGACACAGAATATCTTAAAAACTTCAAGGAATTATATCGCAACTCTCATCAGTGACATGCCTACTTCCTCACCAATTAGCGAGGGCCAAAAAGCCTCTTTTGAGTAGAAAATGTATTCTCCCATAGACTTTATTTGATTTTTTGTTTATTAGCAATGTTCACTCATCGAGACATGGTCAAGTTCGAAATCATTCCAAAATATCCCTCCATATTTTAAAAGCAAAATGATGATCAGAAATTCTTTTAGGTCAATTTCTTGTTGCTACTCAAATAGAGTTGTTGTTGTTTTTTTTTAACGTAGAAGGAAATGTCTATCGTTGGCTCGTTGGCTTCTGTTTTCGAGAAAAGTAAAATCAGTATTAATAAAGAATTAATTAGTTAAAAGATTACAATCATAACTGAAGGAATATTTGGATTATTTCCATTTCTTACAGTACAGAAGTTTATTTTAAAATATAAATACATATATATAATACAATGTAATTCAGCTCAGCAAGAGCTAAATATATATGAATAGTTCATGGAAGAAACACATGATTCATGCGTACTTCGTCA
This sequence comes from Typopeltis vanoorti, assembly GCF_054136105.1. Taxonomy (NCBI): domain Eukaryota; kingdom Metazoa; phylum Arthropoda; class Arachnida; order Uropygi; family Thelyphonidae; genus Typopeltis; species Typopeltis vanoorti. The sequence goes on along the minus strand of NC_143549.1, from coordinate 9,791,074 downwards.
ACAACGAGACTTTCCAAACTCCATGTGAAAGGCTCACCGATAAGAATAGCTTGTCACATAGCAGTCCGTTCTGAATTGCTGAAATTCGCAGCAATTTGCTTTTGATTTGAGCGATGATTTTCCAATCTTCATCAAGATACAAATGATGAATTCTCTAAACATGCCTAGAAGGAAATATAATGAGATAACTGATTTTTTTCCATCATCATCATCATCATCATCATCATCATGGGTATCAAGGATTTAGGCCTATCATGGCCTTAGAAGTCATCGTTGAATCGTTTTAGAGGACGTCCTGGTTTTCTTTTTCCTAACGGCTTGTACATTAAGGCTTGTTTTGGTAATCTTTCTGTTTACATTCTTTGAACGTGTTCCATCTATTTACGTTTATATTTTTTAATTTTTTCTATTACTGGTTCTTGGTTTAATTCTTTCATAATATCTTCGTTTCTTTTGTGATCAAATAGGGTATACTTTGCAATTTTTCTCATAAACTTCATTTCTGCTGTTGTTAATCTTTGTTTGTCTTTTTGTTTTATTGTCCAGATTTCGCTTCCATACATCAAGACTGGTAGGGCTAATGTATTGTACACTTTTAGTCTGATTTCTTTTTGTACTAGGTTTAGTTCAAATATAGAGTTAATTACACATGTTATTTTTAAGTATTTTGCGATTTTTACGTTTATATCTTTTTCATTTTCATATGTGATCATACATTCTAGGTAGTTAAATGAATTCGCCTGTTCTAAGATCTTGTTATCTATTATTATGTTAGTTCTTGCTGGATCTTGTCCTTTAAAGGCCATAGTTTTTGATTTTTCCGTTGATATTATCATATCAAAATCTTTGGATATCTCATTTAGACTTAAAACAGCTTTCTGTAAGTTATCTTCAGAATTTGTTATTATTATTTGGTCGTCTGCAAAGAGGAGAGTGTTTAAGTTAACTGTAGGTGAAAGTTTAATTCCTTGATGTAAGTTTGTATTCCATTTTTTTATTATTTCATTTAAGTATATATTGAAAAGAGTTGCTGAGAGAGGACATCACTGTCGGACCCCTTGGTTTATCTCTCTCATATATGATTGCTCGTGATTTAATGTTATTCGTATTTGATTATTTTCATATATACTTGTGATAGCTTTTAGGATATTATTTGGTATTTGTCTTTCTTTTAATATGTTAAATAAAATGCTTGTTTTAACTTTGTCGATTGCTTTTTCGAAGTCAATAAATGCAATATGTGTTTCTAAATTGTATTCTCTTCTTTTCTCTATTATTAATTTTAGGCAGAAGGCTGGGTGTATACATGATCGTCCTTTTCTAAATCCATTCTGTACTTCTAAAATAAAGTTTTCGGAATATTTCATTAGTTTGCTATTTAAGATTCTGCTGTATATTTTGTAACATGAATTTAGTATACTGATACCTCTATAGTTTTTAATGTCATCGCTATTACCTTTTTTAAATAGGAATCAGAATTTTTTTTTCCATTCTATTGAGGGGATTCCAGTTCAGTAAATTTTATTTAAAAATAATGAGTCTTTCTTTGAATCTTGTTCTTGCGTATTTATATAGTTCTGAACTTAGCTTATCTTCCCCAGGTGATTTTACATTTCTTGTTTCTTTCAGACTGATTTCTAATTCTTCTTTAGTTATTTCCTTTTCATTTTCGTTAATTGTTTGCCAGTTGTCTTTTTTTGAAATATTTGTCTGTCCACAGTTCTGTGTAGTAATTTAGAAATTCTTCTCATTTCAATTTAGTGTTTAATTTCATGTTTTCTATGGTATCTGCATTTAAGTGTTTCAAAATCTTATATACATTGGGTCTTATTTTATATAAATCATGTTCTAAATTAGAAACAGATTTCTTCCACGATTCTCTATGTCTTTTTCTGACTTTTCTTTTAGCTATGGCTCTTATTCTTTTATATTCTATTTCATCTTCTAATCTTTTACTGCTTAACCATTTATGATAGGATTCTTTTTTCGTTTTGATTATTTTTTTGATTGTATCATCCCAGGTCTTCAGTTTTTTACCTTTTATTGAATTTTTATTGGCCTTTCCTAAGCTTTCATTTGCTGCTGCATTTAGTATTGTTTTTATATTAGGAATGTTTCATTTCCCTTAAGAAAAAATAAGAGAAATTAGAAAATGGTCAGATATCAGCTGATGCTTATTATAAAATTTAAATTTCATGGAAAAGCAAAGACTTTTCTTTAAAAAGTACAAAGTTCCAGGTCACTATAACCCCCCCCCCCCTTCATGGTGAAAGAAATCCTGCACAAAATTTTCAAGCCCTTATGAATTTGGTCCCATCAGATTTATTAGACTGGAGTTTTGTGCTTTCAGGATGATATATTGCTTTATTCTCCAGATGTAAATTCACATATTAAACTGCTCAAGTCATGAAGAAGTGAATAGGCGAAGCTCAAACCAAATACTTCAAAATATGAATTCTTCTTGAGTGGGGTTTAATATCTAGGTCATCTTATTTCGCAAGAAGGAATAAACCCTGACCCGGATAATCTAAAAGCCATGTCTTCTTTCCCTTTTCCTAAGACTGTCAAGAAAGTCAGGCGCTTTGTAGAAATGTTGAATTTTTATGGAAGCTTTAATTCACGTTCGCCTCTTTACTTAAAAATTCTCACTAACATACAAAGAAGTGGCTAGTTCCTGAATAAGTACAACTGCAGTGCTAGACAACAAAGGGCATTCGATGCTCTGAAAGCAACATCGTGAGTTAGGAAAACCTTTTATATTTCAGCAGATGCATCACAAGACTGTACTGCAGCCGTTATAGAACAGATGGAGAAATGAAATTTAAAGCCAGTAGCATATCTTAGTAGGAAACTTAGTGCTATGTTGTGATAGATGGCAGATCCCTTAAGGAAGATGAAATATGGTCAGGATATTCAAGTTAGATCTGAATACAAGCCATTATCTCTGGGCACTAGAAGTATCAGCATTTAATTTAAAGATTTGTTATGTCCCTGGAGCTCAAAATGTTGTAGCGGAATGTTTGTCTCGAGCTGCCACAACTGGAGACTCAATGGAAAACCCAATTAATAGCCCCGAGAAGGCCGCCATTTCTGATGTATTTGGTGATCCTGTTTCCGCTACTGGTAGAGCAAAGTTGAGGAGGGAGGATGGAGTGAAGAATGTATAAAGGAGGCGCAGCAGCAAGATCCATTTTGGGGAAGGCTTTATTTCAGAAGTATGTCATCACTGACAGGTTCCTTTTAATCCCTATCTTGTTTTTCTTGCTCTAAGGATGTAATGTTTATCAAGGAGCATTAATAAGAGGATTGTAAATGGATTGATATTATTCCTGGGTACAATTTAAAATAGTTTTTTATAGAGAAAGGTCATTTACCTAAATCTAGAAGATCTAAGTTTATTTCGTTTAAGAAACATAAAAAGGGTGGTAATGTTAATTGCAGTCAAAAGAGCAATGTGATAAACAAAATCATAGAGAGATCCGACGTAATTCTTAAGGAATGTTGAATGACATTTATGTTCTTTAACTCTGATATTAATTTTGAGGGCCCTTTTCTCTTTAGGAGAGAAGTTTTATTTATAATGCAAAGATGTAAACAGCACTCGCGAAACATGAACATTTTACACACACACTTTTAAGGCAATACCATAAGTTCTTGGCCTAACAATGAAAAAACGAATTTACAATTTCAAAATTATTGTTATTTTCCAAAGGAATCTCCCTTAAGACTAATAATACATTTATTCTCCCTCCAACGCCATTATCCCGTCCCTGTAGAGATTTCAGTCAGACTGCAAAATACCCTCTACAGCTGCAATCGCCTCTTGATTCGAAGAAAAATGCTGACCAGCGAGGAAGTGTTTTAGTTTTGGGAAGAGATAGAAGTCAGAGAGAGCCAAATCTTGGGAATAGGGTGGATGTTCCAACAATTCATAGCGCTGATTCCTTAATTTTTCCAATTACCAAAACACTTTAGTGAAAAGGTGCATTGTCTTGATGAAATATGATTTTTTCTTCGGCAAACCCGGTCTTTTCTCACGAATTTTTTTGTCTAGTCTGCTTAAACGATCGGAATAATATTCCCCGCTTATTGTTTTACCTTTTTGAATATTAATAAACAAAATGCCTTTAGCATCACAATACACCGATGCCATGACCTTTCCTGCTGATGGAACCAATTTGTTTTCTTTGGCGCTGAACAACCGGCTTCTGTCCACTGTTTTAACTGCTCTTTGGATTCTGGTGTGTAATGGCGAATCCAAGTTTTATCCGTAGTAATAAATTGACACACAAAATCAGTTTTATTCTTGTTAAAAATGCTCCAAACACTATTCAGAGATTTTCATGGAAGTGCACTTTTGATCTGCTGTGAGCAAGCGCGGCACCCATCTTGTGCAAAGCTTTTTCGTTTGAAATTCTTCATGAAAAATATATCCTACACGTTCTTTTGAAATGCCTATAGTCTCACCAATTTCACACACTTTGACTCGCCGGTCATTCAATATCATTTCGTGCACTTGATCACTTCTGTTGTTACACGGTTTGGACGTCCTTCACGTGGATCATCTTCAAGGCTGGTACGGCCTCGTTTAAACTCGGCAGCATATTCCTTAATTGTCGGCAACTAAGGAGAAGAGTACCCATAAACTTTAATCAACTTTCGGCGTTAAACCTTCTTTTAGAAAGAATTTTATTACCGCACGATACTCAATTTTATTCATTTCAAGTTGCACAGACAACACTTTTGCTTCAGACATCTGCATAAAACAAACTACTTGATAGAATGACATGCAATTTCACACAGATGCTTATGACAGATGTGCCAACTTAGAAAAAAAATCTTGCCGATAGTGTTGCCAACTATGGTCGAGGCATAGAACTTTTGAGACCACATCGTATATATATATAGAATTTCAATCATTCTTTGGATAATTTGCAGAGTGTATTTCTCGATTCTATAGTAACTGTGAAGCTTCCTGATCTTTTATCCACTCGTCTTCAGTACAAATAACTTTTCCAGTCACCTTTTTTTGTCTGTCTGTCTGACTGCTCATTTTATTGCTGTAAATAATTTTCCCACCGAAAACACAACAGTGTTCCGAACACCCACCCGGATGATACTCATTAAGTACTACCCACTCTTGAACCACCTTACAAGGGAAAAGAGATCTGTGCTTTCTTTTAACTCTGTAGGAGGTTCTCTTCGTATTCGAGTATCCTTCAAAACTGCCACTTCGTAGTAATCCAGAACCACCAATAAAAATAACAAAATATCGAGATACCACGAATTCGTATCATCGATGTCTCCAGCGTAAGCGGCGCAAGCCACCAAATAATTGATGGAGCGTACAGCACACACAGCTGTCATCTTAAAGGTCATTCCTCAATCTGAATCACTGCCCGCGGCATCTTCGCAACCCAACCACCGTTCCCCGTCCAGTGGATGATACCTTAGAATTGTTTTCAATGTCCTCAAGAAACTTACCGTGAAAAGAACTGTTTCCAAACAATTAGCACGTGTGGTCCCTCAGAAAATCTGATTCCCATTTATTTTCCCGCGTGGTATTAAAAATGAGGAACAGGTGGCGATATGTTTTTCCACAACCGACGAGGATTGACCGTGAATTCACGGTTCAACACTTGATTCGCAATCCAGTGTTGTACGCCATCTTTGTTTGGAGCAATATCGACCACTGCACTTACCCGGATGACTTCGAGCTCAGAAATCACGGAATGGCCGTGAACTCCAATGATGTTGGAAGGCTGTAAGTGTTCAACCAACGCCACACTCTGATCTCGGTTCATGTTTCTGCGCCAGATAAATACTTTCGCGTGGTGTCGCTCTATTCCTTCGTTCCGCTTCTTGAAGTTGAGAAACGAATTCCGTACAACGGACGGAGCTTCGTTGGAGGCTATATATACTTCCGATCCCCTCTCCCCGCACGTCCGTTATAAACAATGAAGTTTTATGAGGGTCACTGTTTTCAACGCATTACGTGACACGAGGGTCACAGCTCGTGCACGCGACGAATGACCTCACTGTGTTCATATAAACAATGTAAATACATGAATGTTTACTCTGTTCATGCAAACAATGCAAATATTGTTTACATGAACACAGCGTTTATACGTGAACAACAAACAACATAAATTGTTTGCTACTTAAAATAATGTATGACGTCATTCGTTTGCTAAAGTCCACCCATTAGCAAACAGCTGGGGGTAAGGGATTCTCGCTTTATTGTAGTTCTTAACTTATAATCAAGGATGAGAGAGGCTACTCCTAAGGCACATACATTTTGTGAACGCACCGACTGTCGGTTACATATTGAAATTAAAATTATGGCTTTAAGTAAATTATAAAAACACCAATTTTATTCGTCAAACGTATTAAACACAAAACAACTGACAGCCTTTCGTGCATCTAATCCAGTTGATGAAGGAATGAAAAAATAAATAAATACTAATAATGTAAAGGTATTTACAGCTCTTAAGCTTACGAAAACAGGCCTGTGTAGCTCAGTGGAAGTGACGCTTCCATTCTTTGCGTTAGGTCGCCAGAAGGTAGACTTAAGTTTAAGTCTATTCGCCGACTGGAGGAACTTTTTCTAAACCTTTTTTCGACCAGTTCTCCAGTTAGTCGATCTCTGGCACGGACATGCGGAGTTTCTTCTTCCGGAAACTCGGATTTTTCGTTCTCTAAACTTAAGAAAATCGACCGTAGAGCCCACATTATTTCCGACAGTAACATATCCTGTTAAGGTTAGGTACCAAGAGATGGCAGCACTGGTTTGCTCGTCTCTTCATCGGTGCCGTTTATAATTAGTGATAGTCTTGGGCCTGTTATCTCTGATTGGCTACCAGTGGAGCTTCCCACTCAGCTTCCAATAACTAAATAGGGTTTAAAGGCCTAGCAAGGGAATAATAGGAGTTAGATGATTTTTAAGCTTACTATATATATGAAATGGCTTCGTAACCATAAGTTTAAAATATATTGTACACGATATTATAATACAGCTAAACAATTCTGTGGCTGAATTCATCTATGAATAAAGTGGGTGTGTTCTCTTGCCGCATGGCTGTGCAAAGAAAACCTCGCGTTAGATGAGGTAAAACATGAGACTGTCTGTATGAGATGGATTAGCTCATCTTCAGTTCAAAAACTCTGGTGAGATTCTTTGCGTTGTACACCGAATAACAAACATCTTCTTTGTTTCGGAGCTTTAGAATTAACGAAGTAAAACACATGGAAATTAAAATTAAAAACAAACCTCAACCGTTATATTCTGATACTCACAGAATGTAGGCTATGCAAGATGTAGTCAGTAGAGTAGACCTATTATATGCCTGACCCTCCCATAACATGTGCCCTGTAAACTAGCACCTTGAAAAGAATAAAGTAAGCTGTTAATTTATTTTATTTTAACTTATTTATCATGCCTAACAAATGGTATAAATTTATTAACATTGAAATTAGGAGCTATTTTTCTCAGGCAGATAACTGTCCTATACAAGTCATTCAGCACATACTGCACATCAGCCAGCTTCCTGATTCCTCCGCCAGTCATTGAATCCTCAGAAATTAGATGCATGCCTTTTTTCATTCCTTCCCAATGTTATTAATGTACAAATTGAATAACAAATGAACCATGGAAATATCCCTGTCCAACCACCCTAAAGTTTATAATCCAATTCAAAATTCTCCGAATTATGCAACAGTCTTCCGTGCTCTCAGAGCCTTAGCAAAATCCACAAACATTGCGTTGTATCCTTTCCATTTCTCTCCTTAGTAAACTCATGCTGTTGCAAAGTAGAGATTTTCTGTCAGTCCATTTCCTGAAGCGACCTCTAACCAACTTTACCGAAATGTGCACCAATGCTCCTGAGATACTGACATATCAATATTTGGAGACATTTGTCTTTGCACCAACCTTGTGCAATATTCTCAGACAAAAATTACATATCTGGACAAATGAATAGCCATTTCAGCCGAATCCTCTTTCAGCATTCGTGCTGACATTCTTTCATTGCCAATTGGCCAATTCTCATCCAGCTTGTGCAACAGCCTGTAATCTCCTCTTCATCCAGTAGATATACAGAAGTGAACTGATTATTACATGCACCACATTGATCGCTTTTAGTAAATGGATCTCCTTCAGGAGAGCGACGGCTTCTGCATCTTTCACCTACATTCACTGGAGCATTGTTTTCATATTCATTCCTTCTTTCATATGAAGCCGAATGATAATTCGTTTGGATTTAGCTTCCAGATCCAGTTTCGTTTCATAATCATATAGATTTCCGTATAATAGTTGTAAATATTCTGTCCTGCAGCATATAATTTTCATAACTGATTGCATCCTTATGTGCACGAAATTTCTTTCACGTTCCACTTTTGTTAAACATCTCTTAATATCATAACGCATCCATTTCTCTCCTACTCCACTCTTCGAGCTGTGGGGATACATTCCGATATTGCATCATTTATATATTTTTTTTTAAATGCTTACCATGCAGTTCAAATATCCTTCCCATCCCAAAACCGATCCCATGGACAAGAACCCAGCATATGCCTCAGTTTGTAATAATTTCTTGCTTTGTAGTTCATCATGTAGCCTTTTCTGAACGGAACATTCATAAACTTAGTCGCTTCCCAAGTGAGTACCACAAGATCCATGTCACCAACCGTTGGCACAATAGTTACGTCTTTAACTGAAATACCCTCTGACACTATAATCAAATCTAACATTCTTTCACCTCGAGTTCCTTCTGTTACATGCTGCTTGAGGATGTTGTCCTGCAACAGCTCAATAAATTCAGTTTCATTCTCCTTATGAGATTCTACTGATGCCCAATCAATATTTGGATAATTAAAGTCTCCCATTATGATTACTCTTTTCATGCTGAACTTTTCTATTTGGTGATGTATTTCTTCATCACTAGCAACCGATCCACCAGGTCAGTAACAACACCCAACTATGTAATTGATCTTGACAGATTCCACCTCACCCCAGATGACTTCAGACTCACTGACAAATGAAAAACTGCTACTAGTATTACAGTCATAGGTCTCAACACTAACTGGATTCAAGTCACCTGATATCATTAGCAACACGTCCCCCTTCTCTTTTATCCTGTCTATTGAGAGCTCTGAATTTACATTGATTACGTTATATTCCACGATAATGGAAATACAGTCAACTGGGCAATCTGATAGAGAATTACATTTGGAAATCGCGATATCGCTATAATAATGCTTTGAAGAAATTTGATTTCAGGCAATGATGAAATAACTGGATGATGTCCTGAGGGAACAGATCTTTTAGAATGTTGACCACCTCTACGACCGGTACATTAGTGAATATGGACACTACATCTAGACTAACCATAATTTCTTCAAAGTAAATAACATAGTGTACAAATAATCGGAAGGTCTAGCCATGGGTAGCCCCCTGTCTCCACCATGCGCAGACCTATTTATGGAAAAACACTTGAAAAGGATATTTTTTCCACCATTTCACCCAAACCGTCGATTTGTTGGAGATATGTCGATGACGTGCTCATCATCTGGAAGGATACCATGGAAAACTTTCTCGTGTTTCTTAATAAAATCAACTCACTACATAATAGGATCAAACTCACTATGGAAATGGAGAAGAGCAAAGAACTACCCTTTCTTGACACATTGGTGAGGAGATAAGATAAAATGTCCAACTGTTACCATTTACAAGAAACCCACAGATACAGGTAGATATCTACATTATTCGTCCAACCATCATAGATCACAAAAACACAGCATCATTCATATGCTCCGTAATAGAGCCTTAAGGTCTATTTCGAAAGAAGCAGGTGTACACAGAGAACTGTCACAAATAGCTAACACTCTATCTCTGAATGGATACCCTTCTAACAGTTTAAACAAATTGCTTTTTAAAGACAACCCCCAACATGTGTCCTCAGCTGCCAAGACAACCCCCAACAAGCGCAATATGTGTCCACAGCTGTCATTCCACATATTAATTCAGTTTCCACAAAATTGGCGAGAATGTTAAAAGCTCATAACATCAGAGTGGTTTTTAAACCAACTACCATGATCAGACAAGTCTTAAGCTCACCCAAAGATGACGTACCTTTCTTCAAATTTCCTGGAGTATATGAAATTCAATGCACGTGTGACCTTTCTTACATTTGACAGACCTCTAGAAGTTTTGAAATAAGACAGAAGGAACATGTGGCGATGTCAATCACAATAGAATCATCACATCTGGTTTAGCTCATCATTTCTCAACATCAAATCACGTTATAGATTGGAAAAAACAGTTCTATGCCTTACATCGAGAATGACTACAGACACAGAACTTTAAAAGAAGCAGCTGTGGTACTACGCACAGGCAATAATTTAAATAGAAATCAAGGTGCTATTCTTAAAGACATATGGAAATATCTCACAATTCTCTCAGCTCAACAGAACTACAATATGCAAAAAACTACACAACACGTGGTCATGTACCGAATTCTGACTGAAGCATTCGAACGCATGCACGCCATCAAACTACGAATTATCAAATGCACCGGCCTAACAGTTACTAAAGTGTATGTTTTCATGTAACTTGATGCATTTGTTTTCACACCAGTACAGCCTTGAAAATGCTAGACAGTGGCTGGTAAAACTTGTTGGCTATTTGTATTTGTAATCATTAAATCTTGTGGTCTTTTAACAATAAAAGTTCTTAGTTTTGAAAAGAGGTTGTTTTCATATCGTATCCTGCTGCATCGAAACAAACTTATATTCGGCCTATACTAAAGAAAGACAATAATGACTAACAACAAGCTAATGTCCACTGCACCCCATTTTTGTTAAAATAATGGGGAAAATAATCAGCACTGAATTTTTCCAAAAACCTGGAAATCCGTTAATCTATTGGCTTGCTAGGAAATCGGTTTTTCCCAGAAGCGCCAGCATTCTCTGGCTATATTATCCGCCGGCTCGGTTGGATGATTGGTTAGTGTATCCGTTCTCCAACAAGCAAGGCTGTAGGTTCGAATCTGAGCGTAGGTATGGATGTTTATGATTGTCTTTAGGTGGGAGATGAATTTCGTCGTCCGGCGTGACCACCTCCCAGCTTATTGGAGACTAGAAATAGTTCACACTTTTTCGGGACAACTGGCTTCCGGAATATGTAAAAATAAATTTAAAAAAATATAAATAAAAATATATACATACAAAATGATGAAAAAAAATCCTTAACCCACCCACGATGTAAAACGTACTATAGGTTAACTAATAACGTTTCGTGTGATGGAACCACATGAAAAATGTACCTTCGTCTAACGCTTTTTTATTTCATTCATAGAAGACCATATACAATAACCTGAAACCTCAAGTAAATTATGGGTTATTGGTTAGTTAACCAACAATTTGCTATCCAATAATGCAGTTAATGGTTAACTCAATATATAGTATACATTGGTATATAGTTCACTAAATTCAATGTGTGTGTGTGTGTGTGTGTCATATATTACATGTAGTTTCCAAGTACTGATCGACATTTATATTTCGAATTTTCTATCCATATTCGTATCTACATTTATATTTTTGTATCTATATGTGCATATTCCTTTATACCAATATTTTTTATTTTTATATACACATATATTTACACTATATAATTCATACAATATCAATAATTTATGATACATTGCGACTTCAAGTTGAAATTGACAAATTTAATTAATTCTGAGTAATACTTTTTCGATAAGTCTCTGTTTTGACACTGGCCACTTGTCTCCGGAAGTAACGACGTGTTGCATTAGGGGATCCGGATTTAGTCCATTAGCAGACAGTCATAAAGTATGTGATCAACACTCTGTTAAAGGTGTGAACTATAAATGCATGATGATGGTGGTGATTTCAGGATATGGAATCTGTGTAAGTAGTGTCTTAGTTTTCCATGTCCCGTTAGCAGCTTGGTTAAACCTGAAAAGTCTGCTTTTGATGCTTGCCAATAATTCTTTTGTTGTTGATCAGTTTTTTGACGCTTTCTCATTTTCTTCCCACCGGCCTAGGCTTCTTTTTCTGCAGATGTTTTTATAGCAGATTTCTAGTAATTGTTCTAAGTTGTTTCTAGCAGGTTGTTTCTAGCCGCCTCTTTAGACACCTCATCCGCTCTCACGTTTCTTACTACCCAAGTATTCGCGTTCACCCAACAGAACTTGATTTCCCATCCCGACAGAGTGAGATTCCAAACCAGATATCTTGTCAGTTCGATTAACGCTATATGGATGCTCAGGTTTTTGCCACCTGCTGTAGTGAGCCGGACGTTCTTCGTAATTTGGATCGATGTTGTAATACCGTCTATAGTGCGTCTACTATCACTGTAAATTGCTACTGTCTTTTGATGAATGAATGAATGAACTATATCGAGTTGTTCTGCTTGGTTGTTGAAACAGACAGGATTCAGTATAGAGCTGCCTTCTTATATCATAGACTGCTTGGTATATGCAACGAAAGAACAGCCAACGTACCCTCCGGTTTTGCTTCCGTCAGCGTATATGTGGAATTCGTCACTTTCAGAGCTTTCCTTCTCTTTAATATATATTCTCTTTGCTGGGTGAGGCCACCTACTGTAGTGAAGCGAACGTTTGTAGCAATTTTGAAGAATGTTGTAATTTTCGTTATATCATCCGGAAGTGACTTCTTATATAAGAGATAATGCAAGCTCCCTCGAAAGATATTGTCCTGTATCCTTTAATTATGCGTATGGCTATAAGGCGTTGAACTCTGTTTAGTTTTTGTCGGTTTATCTTTGATTTTAGTGTATGTTTCCAGGCAGATGCAGCATAAAATATCAGTGGTAGTATAGCATCGGTTTATATTTTTTCAGCGCTCGTTGGCCTAATCCCCACTTAATCCTTGTCGACTTAGCTAGGAGGTTTACTACTTGTAAGCTTTTTACAGCAACTTATGAGATGTGCTTATTGAAGATAAATTTCCTCTATTATCACTCCTGGTTATTTTAACTCACTGGCTACCTCGAGAACGTATCCGTTTAGGATGACCTTTAAGGGTTGTTTTGATTTTTTGCGTGAGATGTGGAGCACTTTAGACTTGGTGCAATTGAAGGTAACTTTTTTCTAGCGTGCCCACTCTGCAATTTTAAAGAGTCCTTCGTTCTAACTGTAAGCCGTCGCGTCCCCGTATCATTAATATCGTCGCATTATCGGCGAAGGCTATGACTTTTCTTTCAGTAGTGAAAGGAAGTCCTAAAAGCGAGTCGTACTGGATGTTCCAGAAACCTGGTCCACAGCAGGAACTGCGGGCAGCCTCGTTTGACTTCTTTTGCTACAGTTGTGATTTTTAGTGTCATAGTTGCTCTTCTGTTTGAAAAATAATTTTTTGTAAGATCGAGTAAGTTTTTTGGGCATTTAAAATCTCTTAACTGATTAAGTTGAGGGATATTACATCCCATATTGTTCCTTAGCCGAATAATAAACTCAAAAGGGTTTCATGCCGAATATAGAAATTATATAAAGTTCGGCGATTCCAAGCGTAAGCAAATACCTGGATAGCAGCAACTGACCCTTAAGGTAGTACAAGCTGAGGCAACTCATAGCAAAGGTGGAGCAAGCACCGAAACTTACATCCCTTCTCATGTAAGTTCTGTTCGCTACAAACTTGGTATTAATTAGGTCTACCTACTCAATGATGAGACCTCAATAAAGGTTGAAACCGGTCTGGGTAGTGACCTTCTCTCATCATGTAGAACAGTAATACAGCTCCTAGGAGCTAAGTTCACATTATGGGTAAATATCAAGAATAGTGATCGGAACTTGCTCCACCTTTGCTAGGAGTTGCCTCAGCTTGCACTACCTTAAGGGTCAGTTGCTGCTATCCAGGTGTTTGCTTACGCTTGGAATCGCCGAACTTTATATAATTTCTATATTTGGCATGAAACTCTTTTGAGTTTCTTATTCGGCTAAGAAACAATATGGGATATAATATCCCTCAACTTAAGCAAGTTATATGTCGCCGAATTAAAGCCTTTGGCTCTTCCCCGAACCACTGGTGTTTCGGGGAAGCTCACTCGCGAGGGGCGGGGATACTAATTCGTCCCCAATCGCGGGGGGTTTCTTCAATGTCCAGAAAGACACTAGGGGACGTCTATTGTCCGTGAACTGGAAGTACGGTGGCCGTAACACACGGTTTGTGGCTGTCTACGCCCCGAATAGTCCCCACGAACGAAATGGTTTCTTTGCCACACTGGAGAACTATTTTCTAGGTGCGCAACACTTAATTGTTGCGGGCGACTGGAACTGTATAGAAGTGCACAATATGACAAAATAGGCGAAAATGCTAACAACGGAACTGGCGGTTTGCAGCACTGAAACGTTGCTGCGAAAACTTCGACCTTGTTGATATCTGGAGAAGGCAGAATCCACTAAAAGTCGGAACAACGTGGTGCCGTGGTCAGATATCAACAAGGCTCGACAGATTCTATGTATCCCAGTTTTTAGAACCACATGTTCTTGGGGTACGTCATATTGCTGTGAGAGGTCTGCTAACAGACCACAAAATGGTACTTTTAAAAATAAGGATACCAGAAATAATAGAAACAGCCAGAGGTCCTAGTAGGCTCCCTCCCAATTTCCCTAGTCTTTTTAGCGATAAGCTACAGAACCTCTGTAACGAATGGAGAGACACTAACTGGGACTGGGAAACCTGGCTACAGTTCAAGTCGCAGGCAAGGGAATTCTTTCAGCGGTGTGAGCGTGAAAGGGCACACCAACAGAGATAACGACTGAGTGATCTCTATAGAGAGAGGAATTCCCTGTAGCTATCTTATCAGACAGGTAGAAACCGAGCTACAGCAAGAGCGGCAGAGTAGAGTTCAGGACCTCTATTTTCGAGAGAGACTCTATCTCAGATATTTGGAAACACCTTCCGCCGCTTTCTATAATCAACAACGGGTGGCGGCAAATGACGAGCGAACGGTTTACCAGATGCAAGAGAATGGCCAACTGCTAAAATCAACCCCTGAAATACTTCGCTGTTTCCATCAGCAGTACCTCTGCGCTTTTTCTGATCAGCAGAGCGCAGATGTTTTCAGTGAGTGGGACATCACACGTCTTCCCGAGCACCTTAGCGCTCTGCATGACAGGCCGATAACTGCTGAGGAAATTAAAAAAGCCTGCAAAACAACGAAGGCAAGGAAAACTCCAGGGTTAGATGGGTTAAGGATAGAATTCTACCGATCTATCTGGGACTACGCACTACCAGTTTTAGTAAAAATATTTAACGAATTCCTCACTTCGGGAAATATCCCCGAGGAATTCGTTAAAAGCTACACAATTTTTATCCCAAAGAAAGATCGGGATCGCACCTTGGCAGCTGGCGACCGATCTCCCTAACTAATTCGGATTACAAAATATTTGCAAAAATTATCTGCAGCCGCATCAAATGCGGTATAGAAAAAATCATAACAAGCTCCCAGGTTTACGGAATACAGGGTAGATCGATGGAATTAAATCTCTTTTTCTTAAGATATCTAATCCGTCTGGCCAAAAACAAAAATTATCCTTTGGCACTTCTCTCTACGGATCCGGAAAAGGCTTTCGACAGCGTCAGACACACGTACTTGCAGGACATCCTTCAGAAAATAAGTGTGGGGTGGAAGCTTCGGCAAACAATCATAAACATCTACGCAGAGGCCTCCGCCCAAATAGCTATTAATGGGTTTCTCTCGGAACCCGTTTCTATTAAAAAGGGGGTAAGATAGGGCTGCCCACTAAGCCCTCTCCTCTTCTCACTCGCGTTAGAACCCCTCATAAGAAAAATAGATAACGCCCCTGCAGTTAGAGGAATACCGTTACCCCTAGTCTCCAGACAGAGCAAAATTATAGCATATGCCGATGATGTAGTAGCGACGCTCAGTGACTCTGAGTCCATCTACATTTATTTCGGCATTTTGCAAAAATTCAGCATGGCCAGTGGTCTTCGCCTTAATACTTCAAAGACAAAAATTAAAATTTTTGGAAATTTCCATAGAAATAACCTTCCCTGTGGTTTAGTCCGCAAACTCAGCCCCTAACAGTACTAGGCGTCCCATTCACGGCGAACCTGGTACTGCCTGTTAAGAAACTGCGGGAAGAGTGCGAAAAGAAACTAAAACCATTTAAACCCAATTATTTCTCCTTCTACTGAAGAACAGTAATAATAAAAACAGTAATAATCCCCATGCTAATGCATACAATAAATATAACTAATATTAAAAAAAACCCAAGAGAATCAACTTTACAAAATACTAATAGATTTTTTTTGGAACGGAAGAGGGCATGAGGTTAAAAAAGAATATCTAAATCTCAAAACCAATCAAGGGGGTTTCTCACTTCCGAAATTAAACTGCCTATTCTATGTAAACACTCTCAAATCCATAGGGAAGGCCTTAAAATCTAACCATATTTCAGAATCCCTAATTAAATACTTTCTAGGGCATTTTCTCCCCTACTTCGGGATGGTAGGTTCCAGAATGGTATAATCCAGTATGCCAACAGCTTAAAAAATTTAAAACCGAAGGGATGGAAATTCTAAAATTAAAGCCACAAGCAAGATATTGGGAGTTCTTTCAACTTTCCAGATGTGATGCGCCAAATATAGAAACTAACATGGAAACGCTATTTCAAAATATCAGAAATAGCTGGGGACAGCCATTTCACCGGGATCTGGCATGGCGAATAGCCTATGGTCGGCTACCGGTGAAACTGGTTATGTCCCGATACAATTCAAGACCATGCGACCCCTTCTGCGACGTCTGCCAGAGAGTTGAAACGGTGGGACATTTCTTTTACTTGTGTCCCCCCGCCCGACATGTCTGGCAGAGATTAAGCGCAGTACTGAGAATCCAGCCGCTTACACTAGAGGAGGTCTTGTACCTGCAATTTCCCCCACCAGTCAAGAAAATTTAACTCCAGGGTAGTAGTTAACTACCCTGGAGTTAAGAAACAGTGTTATAAGTGCGGTTCTCTGGAACATCTAGGTAAAGACTGCCCCAAGAACAAATGCAGGAAGTGCATGGGGGCAGGCCATGCCCTACCACAGTGTGAGGCACCTTGCCTTAAATGTGGCACCATAGATCACAAAGTAGACACCTGCCCATCCAGAAACCAGGCAGAAAGGATGGGAGGTGCTATCACGCCAGCCACAGTAACGCTAGCAGTAAATATTAATGACACAGAACGGGAAGACTTCCCAACCCAGCAGGTTGCACATAACACAATAGCAACAGGGAATCAAAAACGCAATAAGAAGGAAGCGCCCGTAACTAAGAATGCAGAAACGACTAGCAAAGAAAGAACAGAGGAAGAAGAAACAGCCAAGGATCAAGCCACCACCACAGACACCGCAGTGGAAGAAATAAAGGAACGCAACCAACAAGAAACTACCACTTTAGATACAGAGAAGGAAAACGAAGCAGAGGAAGAAATGGAAACTACTAAAGAAGAAGGTACACAAAAGCGGTCACGAAGCCCTGAAGAAGGAAACATTAAAAAATCAAAATCACAACCTCATTGGAAGAATCACAAGCTGATGAAATGGAGACCAAATCAACAATACAGGAAGAGGCTGAAGAATTTTCTGTAGAAGAAATCAAACTAGTTATGGGTGAAAATATGTTGAAAAATGGGTTTGCAATAATAAAGAAATGGAGAGGACCCATCGAATCCGCAGACAGTGTATTCGTAACAATGTGCAGAGAAGATGGGCCAACGTTCCTCCTTCGGAAAGGAATTACAAGTATGGAATGGAAGAATATCTATATCGAGGACATAGCCATGGCCGTGCCCAACCAGGTAACGGGTCATCTGGGCCTGACAGAGGTCGAGAGTAAGTACTTCAACTTTGAGAAAGTTAACAGAATCAGAGATCAAAGAAGACACTGACTGGGTTGGACGTAAATACTTCCAAAGGTTACGACAGATAGGAAAGTTGAGTTAGTTCACGCAGGAGGGGGTAAAAAAAAATCGCTTGCTTCAACAGGTTTATTATTATTAGTTCACAAAGGAGGGGGTACACCTGAGAACCCGGGCTGCGAAGGCTTACGTCGAGGCGGTGCAGTTCCTTGTGGGCTGCATCACTCGGGCCGGGCTCCTCCCCCAACTCTCAGTTCTCTGATTGATAAAGTCCACCTCAATACGGATCCCGCTATCGCAGTTTTTTTTTATTATTATTATTTTTTTCAGTTGTAAGGTATAGTTTAAGAATAATCTATGTTCCAAATTTTAACAAACATTTTTCTTTTTTTTTTAGGGATTACGAGAAGACGTCTACAGACACCTGGATTAATGTAATCTAAAGTTATGTTTTTCGGGTAAAGTGAAGTGTAAATTTTAAGTTTTTTTTTTTTCGAACAGGTGTAAGGAGATTATGTTTTACAGACCTTTTAGCCACAACCTCTGGGTTATAGAGCTAAACAGGTTGACTGAGGCCTCTTTTTACCTCCTACTATCCTACTCTACCTTTCTTTAACTTCCCCTATTGCTACCTGCTGACCCTCAGCAATCTTTATACTCAAAAGGCCGATGATGAAAGACATGAACTCCCATTCTACCTACTCACTGATGGGACCTCAATAAAGGTTGAAACGTGTCTGGGTAGTGACCCTCTCTCATAATGTAGAACAGTAATACAGCTCCTAGTAGCGAAGTTCACATTATGGGTAAATATCAAGAATAGTGATCGGAACTTGCTCCACCTTTGCTATGAGTTGCCTCAGCTTGCACTACCTTAAGGATCAGTTGCTGCTATCCAGGTATTTGCTTACACTTGGAATCGCCGAACTTTATATAATTTCTATATTCGGCAAGAAACTCTTTTGAGTTTCTTATTCGGCTAAGAAACAATATGGGATGTAATATCACTCAACTTAAACAAGTTATATGTCGCCGAATTGAAGCCTTTGGCTCTTCATATATTTAGTAATCTCTTAACTGATTTATTATGGCTGGCCAGCACGCAGCATTGAAGGCTCCTTGCACATCGAGTGAGATCAGTAGTACATAATTTTTTTTTTTTTTGCTGTAGACGGTCTTCTGTGAACTCTTTAACCCCCATAATTGCATCTGCTGTACTGGACTGAGGTCTAAATGCATATTGATTGCTGCTTAATAGGTTTCTTGAGTAGACATAGTGCATTATTCGGTTTATCGGAAGCTTTTCTAGCACCTTACCAGCAACGTTCATGAAAGTGATTGACCTGTATTTGCTAATTTCGTCTGATGTTTCTGTTTGGGATTTGATTATGGGTATTTTAGAGCGTTTCCATACTAAAGGAAATCGACCTCTTTTTTTAGGCATTCGTTGTAAACTGTTGTTGTGAATTCGGGGAATTCGACAAACGCCCTTAGAAGTATATCACTGGTTATTACATCTTCTCCAGGAGTTTTTCTTGGATCCATTGATCTTAATACTGACTCGATTCCTTTAGTTGTAAAAAAAAAAAGTCGTCGTCATGAGCGTCTGTGTCTGTTTTCATTCTTTGTCTGTAAGTTTTGTGGATTTCTTCATCTGTTGTTTAACAGATGAAGAAATGTTCTTAAACTTGTTTAACATAATAGCTGCAGTTTCTGCTAAGTTTTTAGTATAGATGCCGTTCGTCTGTTTTCTTGATGGTTGATAATACAGGTGTTGTCTTGTTCTTGTTTGCTGCTAATTTATATATGCAATTCCAAGGATTGGATACGGTTGAAACTGTACAAAAATTTTTCCTTGATTCTGTTTTCGCGTTTGTAATTTTGGACTGATAGCTGTATTTGGCTTTATAGTAGTTCTGTCTTCTGCTCTCTCTCGTAAATCTTGGTTATTGTATGTTCTTTGGTATAATCGTCATCTGAGTGCGTTGACACGTTTTCTTAGGACTGTTAGTTCGTCGTTCCACTAAGGTACTGATTTTCTTCCTTCGATGTTTAGCTTCTTGGTTGTTCTGAGTGTTTGATCGCTGGATTTTTTCAGACCTCATGAAAGTGCAGAAGCAAGGAAGTCTATATCGCCTTGTGCCGATGCCCAGATGGCTAGGTTTTTGTCTAAACTGAGCTGTTTTTCGCTGTTCGCATTAAAGTGATGTTCTGAGATTAAGAGTGAAAATTCCCTTTTTAATGCTTTTATAAATTCCTCTAGGTTGGTTTTATCGGTGAAGTATTTGATGCTAATGCGGTGGTTTTTGTTGTCTATCCCGTTTAAATTTTTGTTACTGATGATGAAACTTAATATGCGATGGTCAGAACAGCTTTCCTCTTCTTCGTATTTCCATTCAGAAACGTGGGGTAAAATAGCGCTGTTTACCATTGTTAGATCGATGAAGCTGCTTCCTCTGGTGTTTTCAAATGACGGAGTGTTACAGTCGTCGTTTAGTATGTGTAGGGAATTTGATGTTACGAACTCTTCCAAATTTTTACCCGTATTGTTTTGTGCTGTCGCTAAACCATTAAATTGAGTGGGCGTTACTATCTATTCTCAAGAATTAGGTCGTGGTTGATGGTAATATGCATGATGTTACCCATTTTTCTAAGTCGTATTTTATATCAGGTTGTGATAGTTAGATACATACATACCTGCAGCAAAAGTTTTAATTCCTCTGTACGTAATTTCGATAAGTACCGAGTTCACATTGATAATATTGCCTCGACTTCAGGATTGACAACGATTATTGCAGCTCTCTTTCTTTCTGATCCTTTGGAAAATATTTTATAATTAGTTGGGAAGCCGCATATTTTGTTGTTGATGTTGTAGGGTTCTTGTATTAATGCTAGTCATATATATTTTTTTCTATTTATGATTTCTGTTAACTTATTTACAGCCTTGATAGAGCGTTGAAGATTTATTTGAAGGCATGCCATAAAACTATTGCTGTTTCTGTTTCTTTATTGCTTTCCATAATCTGTGTTTTGAATTTTGAGTTATATATAGTAGTTGCATGCGCGGTAGTCTTTGCTTAGTACCATATCGTTTTGCGTTTGCAGTCATTTTTTGGCATACTTGTTGTGATTTTGGCAATTTATGCAGCTCATCAGACTTATTTCTTTGGAACTCGCTGAATTTACGTTCTTTATAGTAGAATGGACAGTTAGTTTTCCCCTGTAGTCTCGTGTACGATAGTGAAATTTATTGCAGTTAAAGCACTTCAGAACGCTTAAATAGTCTGCACAATGGCAAATTTTCCACGGCATTTTAACACCGGTTTTCAGCAATTGATCCTCACAATTGGATAGAATTCTATAATCCAGTTTCTCTTGTTCGTTTTTTTATTTGTCATGATGAATTTCTTTGTCATCTCTGTATCGCCACTGAAGAGTTCTTCATTCTGCATGCGGATTGAGTCAATTGCCTTGTTCGTATCAATTTCTCTGGGAATATCATATATAATTATCATTGAAAATGTTTCTTACTGGGATTTGCTACTAATGTGTCTTTGCATCCTTGTCTTTGACTCCCAACCCTGACTTTTTTTCCGTTAAATCCCTCCTCTTCTCCAAAAAATAATTTCTATCTTCAGATCCTTCTCTTACCTCCTCCCAAAACGCTCTCTACCCACCCTTACTAATAATAATATTATACATATATTAAAACACCCGGTTGTTTTTCAAATAATTCCTCCACATTGCTTTACTCCTACTTCCCCCACCCAAAAAAAAAACTTTTCCTTTAACGGCTTAACAGCATATGAAGGCACATTGCGGAAATAAAGAGACAGAAAACAACATCCAAAAAAGTGTCCAAAATTTCTCCTATATTTATTCTTCGTTATTAGTTTTATAACACTTCGGTAATGCTCTAATTTTTGGGTAAAGTGCCAATGACATTGTAAAAAAGGGACACTCCTAAACGAAAGTAGGCTATATAACCATTAAAATAATAGCCTTTGCATTCTTTAGAGATCTCGATATGTAGCAAGTCTATGTCAGTCTTTTCTTTGGATTCATTAAGACTCCTCCGTAATTAATACTTTTCATTTTTTTTATTCCGAGTTTTATTTTTCTTGGGTCTATTTTTTATTTTCTGATATTTTTTGGTTTCTTCGCTGTTTAGTTGAGCTATCGGTTTCACTATTAATTTATAGCTAAAGTGTGTGTTCAGATTCGCCTTAGTTTTTATCATTGTTTTTAACGACTTGCGAGTATAGCTGAGTAGGCTGAGCTAAGTTAACCTGTTCCTGGCTAAATTTATTTCATTTTCCATTTTATTGAATACCTTCGGTAGTTCGGCCACTGCAGTTATTATGTACTTTTTAAGTGATAATCATTTCTAAGATTATCACTTACTTTGGCAGCGTTGCGCAGCAAATCGAGGAATTTTTCGAACTCTAATTCATCCCGTGCCGCCATCTTAATATTACTCAAAGTTGTCGTATTATAACTTCCTAGTTAACTGCTAAGGTTTCTAAGATACAAAGAAACCTTAGCAGTTAACTAGGAAGTTATAATACGACAACTTTGAGTAATATTAAGATGGCGGCACGCGATGAATTAGAGTTCGAAAAATCCCTCGAATTGCTGCGCAATGTTCCAAAGTAAGTGATAATCATAGAAATTATTTTGAAAAGTAAATTAAGAAAATGTATTTATAATTTTGCTCCTTCTTTCTAGAAGTGACGCTTCCATGGAATTAGCCTTCAGAAGGTTGTTTCTTGTGACCTTTGTACCTTGAAGTGGCAGCAGTGCGAAGGGGTTCTAGCTTTTGTTATAGCAGTTAACCAAGCATGTGAAATTCTCATGAACATTCTTAATCGAAATTATTATTGATGGCATGTCTTCGGCCCACGTAAACACTGTTTCAAGTTCTTGAGTATGCTCACTTTAAAACTGTATGACATAATTGCAACTCTTATTTCAAATAGGTTAGCGCCAAACCGCTTTGGCTCTAATTTATCTGTGAATGGATTTTTTTTAACTTATCTAACATCTCTAGCCTAACACAAAACAGGACTCTCGTAGCGGAGCGTTAGGGTTTTTATTTCGCTAGACGTTGTGCCTGCAGTGTAATCGATGGAACGAATTAGTGTGATTTTTACGCATTATGTGCATTGTAATGTAACTTGTATATATATGCATTTCTCTGATTATGAGATCTATATGAAGAATTGAAGTTATTACTCTTATACGGCAGCTGTCGCGATCATTTATTTTCATGAAGTTGTATAACAGTTCCAACAGAGTGACTTCTTTCAGGAAGTTTATGATGTGCATTGAAATACTATTTATGAAGTGTAAACAATTCCCTCAAACGCTTGACAAGTGTCTAAATCCATTCATATTTCACCAGAAAACAAAACCAGAAAGAAAGAGAGAAGCACTAAACAGTTGTTTGGACTATCGCTTTTAATTTGCGTTTCATCCTCAAATTTCAATCAGATCCAATCCCATAATGGGAATGGGGGAAAAGGAATCAGTCAGTGAAATGATTGGATAGGAGTACATTTATTCTCTTCACTCAAATTTCTTCTCCAATTTAGCATGAAACTTAAACCAAGAATTATTCAGTATATATGAAAATATTAGGCAGTCGCAAATCTACATTCCATTTAAGTACATTTAACAAACTTCAGAAACCAAAAATAACAAAACTCGAGCTAAAAGAGGAAGTCCTAATAAATTAACAAATTAAGCGAACTTCTAGGCCTGCAGTATATATATATATATATATATATATATTACCAAGAAATTTAATAAACTTCATTTTAATCCTTTTTTTTTTTTCAAGTAAGCAAAAAAGCAAGTAAGTAAACAAAGTTTGCGCCTGAAGTATTTTCAGGTCTGAGGCAACTCGTGATAAAGGTGGTGTTATATCTCATCACTTGCCTAAATATCCCATAATACAAAGCAATTATCTTACGGACATATATAATGCTATGTATTAAGTGAAGGATCACTATCCAGACCAGTTTCGACCTTATTGAGGTCTCGTCACTGGGAGCCAGACTCAGAGGTGACACTAAGGTTGAAGTAATGCAGAACTTATATCTACCTGCAGGAGTTGCCAAAAAGTGCTTAAACCTTTTTTAAATAAAAATTTCAGCATGAGAGAAAAGGTCTGACTCAAACTGAAGAAACATCAATAAAGATCGAAACCGGTCTGGATAGTGGCCCTTCATTTAATGCATAGCAGCATGTCTGCAAGGATATGTGCTTTGCATTATAGTAGATATTAAGACAAGGAGTGAAGTGTGCTTGGTCCAACTTTACCACGAGTTGCCTCAGTCCTGAAAATACTTCAGGCGCAAACTTGGCTTACTCGCTTGTTTGCTTAATTGAAAGAAAAAAGGTTTAAAACCAAGTTTATAAAATTTCTTGGTATCTTTAACGTACACCCAAGGCAAAAAACTTTCTACGTATATATACATTTATATGTCATTATCACTTATAAAAGTAATGTGTTGAGTAACATGCCTATTATCTTCGCATTCTTGGCAGAGTTTACTTTGCTATTTATCAAACAGACATCACAAAACTTATATCCACACCTCATCGACATATAAACTACTATTTATAAAACGTTCAAAAAATGTATGAGCATTTTGCAAGAAACGTCCAGAAAGAAATGTTTGCCTTTGAAACTATTGAAAGTTAGGAAAGTGCTCAAATGCATAAGAAATAAGCTGCAGCATGCGTTGTCTTTAAGCTACTATGTTAAAACCCATCTATTTTGAGTTTCATCCTCAAATTTCCTCAACGAAACGCATGTTTACGAATACACACGTATTTTAGGTTATAATCCGAGATCAATAAAAAATTCAAAATAACAGTATTTATGAGAAATCTCATTTTACCTTCGGAATTCAAGTGATGATAAGTGCAGAAATTATACTGGATGAAAGCAGGCAGGTATAATTATTCTCATATCGAATATTGTCACAATCAATGACAATAATTTAGTCTTTGATTTCCATTAGTTCTTTTACAAGCAGATAAGCGTGAAACACTTCACTTAAAATTCTAAACACTTCCAGCAATATAAACAGAACTATATTCTATCTAGTTCTGTGCGCTTGCTTACTGCGAATGTTGCAAGAATCGTAATGATTTCACACGAAACCCTCAGCGTTTTAATGGTTCTAAATTTCCAATAGACACTGAATAATAAATTTCCGTTTGTCTACAGCTGAATTAACCGGACTTTTGCGGAGTTCCTGGACATTTTATCGCAGAAAGTCCGGTTTTTCATCCCTCCAAACAGGCACAAGAACCAGAACACCAAAATCAATATACAAAAGTAAGAGAGATAAGAAAGGTGTATCAATAAACGATCCTATTCCGTCGGATCCTGTCTCTTTATATTCCTGTTTTGATGCGATTTACCTGTAAGTATGAGACAGAACAGAAGTGGAGTCTCTCGAAGAAGGCATTCTGGTATATTGAGGTTATCATTTTACTCACTTGATTTCAAGTTGGGTCTCCGCACACATCGCGTCAGTTCAATGGAAATGGATATGCACATATCTAGTTTAATTTTATGAGGTATACAATGGCCTATAATTTTGGTGCAATTTTGCAATAAGAAATGGACAATTCGGGTATCTTAGAGTTTTGTTAGTTTAGGAAATTGCAGTTCTGTGTACGTTGCTATCAGAAATCAAAATTTACTGGAAAGTTAACACAAACGTTGATATCTGAATATAAGAAAGTTCTTTGGTCCTTTTTATTGCGATCAGGAGAAAAGCTTCAGAAGTACATACAATTGAGTGGGTGCAAATTTCAATGTTAAATATTTATCCTGGAACTGTTGAACATAGATGAGGAGAGATTGAACTCATGTACAGCAGATACAAATATAAAAAAGGTATGTAATTACATTGGTTGTAACCTCCTGGTGAGTTAAAAGTGGAAGCAGGTGTAATCTATGGAATTATTTATATTTCTTTATAAATAATATTTATTACACAACAATACTGAAAAAACACATACAAAATTTAAATGCTGTAAAATAATTTAGTAAATGTTATTTGTTAAATTATTCTGTGAAGTATTTCAATATCACTCCCACCATCAGCCCAATTTCCACTTTTTCCACTGAACTACGAATCAAAAACAGTGATTTAAAAGAGGTAAATCAGATTTCTTATCAGGCAAAAGCAACTGTCTTTTTCCATCGACCTGCCAATTAAACCAGTGATAAAAGAAAAATGCCTTACTTACATCTTCGGCAAACTAACTCTCTTCTACAATCGAACAACCAGAAAAGGCAGCGATTTCAAAAGTATAATCTCCTTCCTCTTCGTCAAAAACATCCATCTACTTTCCATCTTACTACCACTAAAGGAAGTGACTTCAAAAAAAGTAAAATCACCCTTCCTCTTAATCAAAAAGACAAACATCCTTTTCTATGGAGCTACCGATAAATTCAGCGAATTCAAATTAGTATCCACCCTTCCTATTCCTATATTTCCTAAAGAAATATCAAATTTCTTTAGGAAATAAATTTGAACTCTTATTCAAAAGATATTGGCAATCAATTATCCCAATGATAACTGAAAATTCGTATTTTTCACCAACTGTCGATTTTTCATAATCGTTTTCCTTCATTCTTCTTTTTCTTAGATTACTTCATATTGCACCAAAAATAAATGGTGATTTATTATTATTATTATTATTTCACTGATTATTAGCTCTGATCGTATATTATATGTTAACTTTGTTACAAAATTCTAAACAATTAGAACTTTTCACAAAGAAACTTTCAAATAATTTTGTGGCTCACCTGTTATTTTTACATTACCAAACACAAAACACTGCAATACAAAACAGCACCTGCAGTGGATGACCGATTACCTCAAGTCCAAAGTCACTCGACTCTGTGGTATTTTTTATAGTACTGTTTACACTTACCATGGCCTACCCTGACTGTTCCTTCAAAAATTAACCTTTTGTGCAGATGACTCAACAACATGTTTTCATATACTGTTGGTGTTTTTTTATCTTACTTTGTGTGGAAAAAGGTAAAATTTGTATATGTGTTATCTGGAGAGTACAAACATTTTTTCTATACCAAACTTTAATAGTTAACGTCATGTTTTGGGTTAATTATCTGCTCTCCCTCTGTAAAACAACCAAATTCTAAGTTCGGATTTTCAATTATGTGAATGAATTGTTTTCAGATAACTGAAACAATCTCAATAGGTAGCATTAGACTTCTAAAATAATAAATAAATGGATATCAGTTTTCAAGCATTTTTCCCCCATTCCTGGCATTAATTTCACAGTTGTGATTTTTTTAAATAATTAAAAAAATTGCATTAAGATATAAAGCTGTGGATTTAAATATCAAGTTCTAATCAGAATAACTGAGTATAAAATTCACTGTGGAAAAACATATAAACAAAAGCACACATCTTTGTTCATTTAAGTTTAGAAATGCATATTTTATTTTGCTGTAATACTATTTACAAGTATATTCACTGCGAAAAATTCGAAACATGGAATTACCTAAAAATATTTTGCAATATTTAGATTAGACTCTTAATATTTTCCAAAGAGTTCAATGAATAAAATTTTTGTTACTCATTAATTTCACAGTTGTGATTTTTTTTCGCAGTTGTGATTGACTGTGGAAAAACATATCAACAAAAGCACACATCTTTGTTCATTTAAGTTTAGAAATGCATATTTTATTTTGCTGTAATACTATTTACAAGTATATTCACTGCGAAAAATTCGAAACATGGAATTACCTAAAAATATTTTGCAATATTTAGATTAGACTCTTAATATTTTCCAAAGAGTTCAATGAATAACATTTTTGTTACTCACTGTTTCTTGGTTACACTACATCAAAATAGCTGGTCATGCAAAAGAGTTTTTAAATCAGATATATGGTAACCACACTTCCATACATTTGATATTTGGTCAGTCTGGAAATGACACCATGCCTCTGTAAACATTCTGTGTATTCTTTTGTCAGCAAATATACGCAAACAGTTTTTGTAAAATGTTCGTAATGTCCCAAAATAAAGAATCTTTATCGAATTGGATAAAATCTTGAAAGCTAATTTTACCATTGATGAATTTAAATGATTAGCGATAATTTTCCTAATGATACGAACAGATGGTAACTCCGTTTCAAAAAATAGTAAATGATTATCAATATCGTACATTTTTGGTGAAAATCTCTCAGCCTCTTCACAACAAATAGAAAAAAAACTTTACTTCTATCAGCTCCTGTATCATCAAGTATTAGTTCCCCATCTTGGCATCTCAGAATATAACACTCACTGAGGTCCATTTCATAGTCAACTCTTCTTTGCAAGTAGCGGAGGATAGCAGACCACTTCCTGCATAACTTTTCCCAAGTGGTCCTGGATAAATACATCACAATGTACGTGTCTTCTAAAATAATAATTGGTTTCCATCCTTTTAGAGCTAGGTGAAGAGTTTTGCCTCGTGCTATTTTCCTGAAGAAAGAAAATTTGAATGAATTTTGTGGCTCACCCATTATTTTACTTTACTTTCCTGGATACCAATCACCACAACACAATATGATAGCTGTATGGGATGAACAAATTGCTGTTACTGCAAAGACACTTGACTCATTTGTTTTTCCATATAGTACTGTTTACCTGACTCTTAACCCTGACTGTTCCTTCCAAAATGAAACTTTGGTGCAGATGATTCACGAACATGTTTCTACATGCTGTTGGATATGATACTGATGTGAGATTATCTTACTTTGAGACATCATAGGACAAATCTTATCTCTCTGGCTCAAAGGACATTCTATATTATTTGTCCTTATTATGTTAAGTATTTTTCCTCAAAAAGTGTTTTTGATGTTAGACTATGTGACTATTTCTCTCACTCATAATTCCAAAATTGTTGGGATGGGAAAAAATAGCATTAGGTGGTGAAAGTGAAAAGGTCATCAAGAGGGTGACAGAGGTCTTCCCTGCAATGCTCCCCATCATACCTATTCTCCCCCATCTCCTCCAGAAGGTGTCTGCTCAGCCTCGTGGAGATGAGCGAGCTCATCATTTGCAGATATCTTTTAGTGATATCACCTCCAACTGATAATGATAACTTCTTAGGAAAAAAAAATTAAAAAAAAACGTGTTTGTTTATAATAACTTTTTAGGAAAAAAAATAAAAAACGCAATTTTTTTCCCTAAAAGGTTGTAATAAAAAACGCGTTTTTTTATTTATTTTTCCTAAAAAAGTTATCAGTATCAAACGTGGTTTTATATTTTTTTTAAATTTTTTCCTAAAACATTATCAGTATCAGATGAGCATCACTAAAAGATATCTGTAAAAAAAGGTTTTTTATTTTTGTTCCTGCAAAATAATCAGTATCAGTTGGAGGTAACATCACTAAAAGATATCCGCAAAAGATAAGCTCGCTCATCTCTACTAGCATGAGCACACATCTGGAGGAGAGAGAGATGATGGGGGTTAGAGTATGGGGTGGGGGAGCATTTAGTATCAGTTGGAGGTGACATGACTAAAAGAAATCCGAAAATGGCAAGCTAGCTCATCTTGAACCGATGAGCACTAGCACAAATGAACTGAAAAGTGACAATTTTGTTAGTACACCTGTAGATACCTTCACCAGACTAGAAAAAAAAAACAGTCGTACCAAATTCAAACAATATGAATTTGAATTTGATTATTCACAATTAGAATTTGATTATTCACAGAGCGACAACTGATATTTTAGTCTATCATGTTACTTAAACTCTTAAAAGGTTTATTGTAGAAAATAAAAATGATATCGTAGCATGCAGATAACAAATGAATCAACATGTATATATCAAATAATAATCGCCTTTGGAAGAGAAAAATCAAAATCATTAACAAACTAAATAGCCATACCCGTTCTTCATTTAAATGATACCAAATGATGAAACAAAATGGGTATGAATTTCCAAACTTTGAAAAGCTGATGAATTTCTTGCTTGCTGTGATCATAAATAGTTATTTGAATAAAAACATTTTATTTTTCTTGCGAGTCGAAACTTATTTCAAAACTTTACCACCCGTAAATTCTAGTAATGGGGGAATTAAAAACAGAGACCATACCAAATAACGGATTTGTAGTTTTGTGAATAAAGTAAAAATGAACTGAAAAGTGACAATTTGTTACTACATCTGAAGTAGATACCTTCACTAGACTAGAAAAAACAGTCGTACCAAATTCTAACAATACAACTGTTAGAATTTGATTATTTTACAGAGACAAACAGGTGATATTTTAGCCAATCACATTACTTAAACCCTTAAAAAGTTTCTTGTAGAAAATAAAAAGGTATCGTAGAGTGCAGATAACAAGGAATCAGCATGAATGTATATAAAAAATGATCGCCATTGGAAGAGAAAAATCAATAACATTAACAAACTTTATAGCCAGAACCGAGTTCGGGCTATAAAGTTTGTTAAGGTTATTGATTTTTATACCCGTTCTTCATTTAAATGATACCAAATGATGAAAACAATATGGGTAGGAATTTCAAAACTTTGAAAAGGTGATGAATTTTTTGCTTGCTGTGATTCCAAAATAGTTATTTGAAGGTAAACATTTTTTTCTTTACAATTTTATTTCTTTCTTTCTGAGCTAATATTCATTTGAAATAAGAATATATAATTATTTATTTGTGTTGGAAAGAATATCTAATATAATAATTGTGTTAAAATATATAAATATCCCTACAGTGAAAAAAAAGAGTTGGGCTGAGAGGACAACAGCCAAAATACAAATTTAAGTAAGACCATAACATTTCTTTTTCTCCTTGTAAAATTTCGTGCCACAAACTACCCAGATTTTTTTTGTTTTGACTCAGTGAATTAAAATTCTTATTTGTTTATGCAAGCCCTCAAATATATCAAGAAACTGTCAAATCTTAAAAGCAAAAGGAATAATTGGGTATTAATTTAATAACCAGAATTTTAGTGGAGAAGATTTCACCTGAAATGTTATAATACTGCTAGAATTTGGTTATTTTACAGAGAGATTAGATATTATAAACCAACACATTACTAAACACACACGATTTCTCACCTACGTACAACAATTTTGCAACTGGATAAGAGAGATATCTTTAAGATAAGACTTAACGAGAAATCTACAGCGTTGGAAAATAAATTCACATACATTTTATTTATTCATTAATTTTGATGTTATTCTGTTAGAATATGTAATTAAACTGAATTTTAAAAGTAAAATACAGAAAATAACCATTCAATTTGAAAAAAAAATCATTTCACTTGTCAGAAATCCATACCCTAACAGCACTCGGAATTCGAAACAGGAAATTACACTTACCCTAAACAAAAAGGCCCATAGACTTTCCCACCAAGCTTAGGAATACACAGCATGAGCAACTGTGGGAAGGAATTAAACAGAGAACCAATCGGATAGTAATCTAAATTAAATAGTCAACTATAGAAAAGCAGTCGTACTTCACCGAACTGATAATACCGCACAAAACATCAAAGGAAGAATATGATTCATGGAAAAGGTGAATACCGCGATTTGAAGTTACTGCTCGGTTCCGGATTATTACTCATGAAAAACACACGACTTGGGATATGTGTGTCACAATGATCGAATCATGTAAATACTAAAAACATATAGTCACATCACAAACATCGTATGACCCTATGCTATGGAATTAACAGTGTACCAAACGGACAGAAATGTAAGGAGCAAAAGTCAAATAGTTTTTCAGGTTATTACAGAAATTTTGTTCTTTCAAGATTGTGTTTTGTGTTTTGTGGTGTGGATAAAAATTCAACTATTTCAGAATATCTATTTGCATTAAGAACAATCATTCTGGAAAATTGTAAGTAAATTTAAATTATCACTAGAATTTATAGACTACATACAAAAAAGTTATTGTAACCTTTTAAGTCTCCGTTTATTTTTAAAATACCGTTTGGTTTTTTCTCTTCATGTAAACTAAAAAACACCATTACCCAAACATTTCTAAACAAAATAACGTTAATTCGAAAAAGATATTGTCATTTCCCAAAAATCTTTTAGTCATGTCACCTTCAACTGATAATGAAAACTTCGGAGCAAAAAACAAAAAAAAGTGTGTGTTTGAGGAACACCAGCATATAATTAAATTATTCCGAAAACCGCGAAACACAGCTGCCACTAGACTCTACTCTAAGAATTCCCACCCTTCCGCAAGAAAGAAATACCACAATATGTATTGGAAAATTAGTACAGCCATCTATAGACAACCAAACATATCGACAATGACGGATGAGTGTCACCCTGGGAAAATTTCAAGATATCTTATCTCAAAAACATCGCCCATAATTCCATAGCAAAACCAAAACACCATGTAATATCACAGAGAGACATATGTTCCCCAGAAATTTCCAAACACATAACGTCAGGATTCTTATCTCTAAATATCACCCACAATGCTATAAGCAAACAAAAAACAAAACGTGATGTCCCTGACAGACGAGGGCGACAGCGAAATTCCAAACATTCCAAACTCTATAACAACAAGGATTCACGTCACGATTCCTTATCTTATCTTGATCTTGCCAGAGCTGCAACAACAATCACAACACGAATCCTTATCTCCACCATCACCCATAATTCCATACACGAAACAAAACACAAGAACACACGTCACTGACATATACTAAATAAATACATAAAAAACTATATTTTGTGAAATTTACCGTGCATTGCATTTACTTTTCATATAAGTATCAATGCAATATCATTTAAATTTTCTAGCGAATAATGCTTTCAGGGAATATTATCCGCAACGACTTTTTCTAGCTATAAATTTTCCTCTCGATGAGGAAAATTTATAGCTAGCAAAAGCTTCCTGTGCATGAATTTTCCCTGCGATAAATTTACTCTCGAAAAATTTCTCGGGTTGAATTGTCTGTGAACTCAGGGCCATACACTTTTACCGAGGAGTGAAATTCCGAGCCCCAAGAGTGTCCCTGGGCCCATCCCTCATTATTGTCCTTGTATTGGCCATAATTTTTCCACGGGCCCCAGCCAGAGCCTCATGCGCTTGTGCAGAAATATGCCTCTGCATAATATGTCTTTATAAAGATCGAGAGTTCGAAACACTTAGAATTAAAAAAAAAGAAACAATTGAGAAACCATGATTAAGTGCAATGATGATGAATTATTTATAATTTATTTATTGAATTGTAATTCTTTTTTATTACTATTCTTATTATTATTGGGTCATAGCATAAAGCAACAATTATTAAGTTCCTCTGATCAGAAAGAGTGTCTTGTCCTTCCAAAATTCTGAATTCTTTTGTAATTATTCCAATTGTAACAAGGAGCGCCATCTATTAGCCAAACGTTCTTATAAAGAGGAACCTACAACTTCAGAACACTAAATAATTATCGAATTTAGTAATTGAATAATAACGAAGGAAATGCAAAAATTAAAGCTAATTAATAACAGAAATTGAATCGTGGTGACAAATCGAAACAACCAGTCGTTCTTATTAAATTGACAATAGAATTATTTTACCCTCCCCTCCTCCCAAAGCAAACGAATTGGAAATGCAACTCTCCAGTAAACAGACAGTTACACTAATGTAACCGACTTAATACACCAAACAATTACACGTCATAATCCTAACTACTCTTGCCTTTCCATCTCATTCAGTCCAGCGTCTTCCACAACTGAATTCCTCCAACTTGTGCCCGCCTCTGTTTCCTCTCCTCCGGACGAAGTTGGTCATTACACATTTCTCCTTCCTTCCCACATGTGCCGAAATCCAGTCGATCGTGAGGGTCACTGTGGCCAGTTTTCACCGACCTGTGGCCCAAACTACAATGCAGGGTAATTCAGCCATTCACAATGAATGGCGGATTAAGCGCTGCACTGCGAAGCCATTGAACCATGGATGAAATCCCACCATCACCCTCCCAGATTCAAACTATGACCAATTTGTTTCACATTCTCCATAGCAATAAGCTGAATGTATCCTTTCGAAATATATTAGGAGTATTGAGAAATTAAATATTTATAGAACTTCTTAATTCATCAAGTATATTTCTATGTCTTCATAGTCCGCCGGATCGGGAAAATGCCTTTGTTGAGAGAATTTATAGTAGCTTCATTCAGTTTCGTAATTATGACGCAATAATTGAAGGCATAACTTCTTTTTCAACTGAGTTTCTTGCATTGTATTGTTATTATTGTTGAACGACTTCTGCTTTAAGTTGGTAATTTAGGTTTGATTTCTATAAATGCTTCACAGAGTTTTGCCTAGGTGCCACCTTAATAGAAATATATATATTGTAATTATTCTAATTCTCAGAGGAAGCGCCATTTTTAGCCAAATGTTCTTATAAAGAGGAACCTACAACTACAGAACACTAAATAATTATCGAATTTAATAATTGAATAATAATGAAGGAAATGCCTTCATTATATATATATATATATATATATATATATATATACAGGGTGTTCGGGATAAATTTGACATATTTATAATTAATTATATTTTTCCGTAAGTTACATGTATTAACACACACTTCTCTTCATTTAAAAGTTTGGACCCTTCTTCATTCATATACAAGATGTCAGAAAGGATGGATAGCTGGAACCCACCTGAATCATGGAAGAGAATAACTTGTATCATGATGATTCGTGCCCGCCATCAAAATAAGGATATTACGACTGCTGCCCAATGCTCCCTGAATACAGTAAAAACAATCAGGCATGAACTAGAGACTTGCAATGGTGACTACGAGGATGTAGCAAGAAGAAAGATCCCTAGCAGACGATCTGATTGCGTTCGTACAGCAGACTTCCTCGCAAATCTGCAGGAACAGGTGTTGAAGAACCCTTTCATTGGAATTCGGGCTTTGTTCGTGGAGTTGCTAACTGCAGTCAAGCCCTGGATAACAAGGGTAGCCAATGGTAGGCCGTATGTATGGCAGCAGGATTCGGCCCCTTGTCACACCTCTGGGAAAAGTCAAAAATGGTTGTCTGAAAATTTCTACGACTTCACCAGTCCAAATGTTTGGCCTCCAAACTCCCCAGACCTTAACCCCATGGATTATTTTGTATGGGGCGCAGTTGAAAAAGACACCAATCGCACTTCCAGTAATACAAAAGCCCAGTTAATGGATAAAATTAAAACAGTTTTTGCGGCCCTTCCCAGGGAGACTGTAGCATCAGCTTGTTCGAGGTTCCGAAGCAGAATTGAAGCTGTGATCGATGCTAATGGTGGTTATTTTGAGTAAATCTTGTTGATAGTATTGTAATTAACTCTGCCTGTAATGTTTTTTTTGTCAATTCATTAAATTTAATAGATACAAATAAGATTTTCTTTTTCCTTACGAAACTGTCAAATTTATCCCGAACACCCTGTATATATGTATATATATATATATGAGGAGAAATGAGAAATAATATAAAATACAATATAAGAAATACGTAAATTTAGCGAAATCCTTGCTACATTTCGAAATCCTGGTCAAAAAACGAACGGCATTGTAACAAATGCAGTTGGATATATTTCCACCCCTCACTGATTGAGAGTGTGCTGAAATTCAACCTATCTACATTATATCTAGTGATGTTGCTTAAAACAGTGAAATTTATTGACGTTCCATCGGGAGGAGCTGTAATGAAATTTATTCAGTTTCTGAAGAGTTCGTTTTTCATTAAACTACTTGTCTTCGCCCTCGCTGAAGATGTTTTCGTTTTGACTAAGAGAAAGGGAAATATATCTTTTATAATCTGAGACGGTCATAGTTCCTGCCGAATAGCAAGGGTGGATACTCATTTGAATTCACAGCCTTTATAAGAGGAAGGGCAATTTTTCTCTTTGAAGTCACTTCCTTTAGTGGTAGTAAGATGAAAAGTAGATGGACGTTTTTGCCGAAGAGGAAAATTGGATTATACTTTTGAAATCACTGCCTTTGCTGGTTGTTCGATTGCAGAAGAGAGTTAGTTTGCCGAAGTCTTAAGTAACGCGATTTTTCTTTTAAATCACTGGTTTAATTGGCAGCTCGATGGAAGAAGACAATTGCTTTTGCCGGATAAGAAATCTGATTGACCTCTTTTAAATCACTGTTTTTGATTCGTAGTTCTGTGGAGAAAGTGGAAATGGGGCTGATGGTGGGACTGATGTTGAAATACTTCACAGAATAATTTAACAAATAAGATTTACTAAATTATTTTACAGTATTTAAATCGTGTGTGTATGTGTCTTTTCAGTATTGTTGTGTAATAAATATTATTTTTAAAGAAATATAAATAAATGGATAGATTACACCTACTTCCACTTTTGACTCACCAGGAGATTAAAACCAAAGTAATTACTTACCTTTTCTATATTTGTAAGTATATGCTATACACAAGTTAAATCTCTCCTCATCATATATGTTCAACAGTCCAGGATAAATATTTAACACTGAAATTTGCACCCACTCAATTGTATGTACTTCTGAAGCTTTTCTCCTGATCGCAATAAAAAGGACCAAAGAACTTTCTTATATACAGATATCAACGTTTATGTTAACTTTCCAGTAAATTTTGATTTCTGATAGCAACGTACACAGAACTGCGATTTTCCTAAACTAACAAAACTCTAAGATACCCGAATTATCCATTTCTTATTGCAAAATTGCACCAAAATTATCGGCCATGGTATACCTCATAAAATTAAACTGGATATGTGCATATCCATTTCCATTGAACTGACGCGATGTGTGCGGAGATTCAACTTGAAATCAAGTGAGTAAAATGATAACCTCAATATACCAGAATGCCTGCTTCAAGAGACTCCATTTCTGTCCTGTCTCATGCTTACATGTAAATCGCATCAAAACAGGAATATAAAGACACAGGATCCGACGGAATAGGATCGTTTATTTCTAAAATTTCTTCTCTCTCTTAATTTTGTATATTGATTTTGGTCTTCTGCTTCTTGTGTCTCTTTGGAGGGAAAAAAAACCGGAATTTCTGCCAGAAAATGTCCATACTTCTCCGCATGATCCCTGTCAATTCAGCTGCAAGCAAACCGAGTGAATTACTCAGGTTGTAGTAGTGATAATTTAGAACCCCTAAAACAATGAGTGTTTTTCATGTATAATCATAAGAATTCCTGCAGCATTATCAGTAAGAAGCGTCCAGAACTAGATAGATATAGTTCTGTTTATATTGATGGAAGTTTTTAGAATTTTAAGTGAAGTGTTTCAGGAGATGCTTTGTCTCCGTGCAAAAGAACTAAATTTGTTTGTTTGCCAATGCAATAAAAGAATAAATTATTGTCGCTGATTTTTCAACTGACAGACGTGACATTATTAGATATCAGAATGACACAAGAGGAAGAGTGTGCACTGTAACTTACATTTATTCCTCCGTGTTTTCATCCATTATGATTTCTGCGCTTATCAGCACTGGAAATCCGAGGGTAAAATGAGATTTCACATGACATACTGTTATTTCGAATTTTTCATTGATCTCGGATTAGAATCTAAAATACGTGTGATTCGTAAACATGCGTTTATTTGAGGCAATTTGAGGATGAAACTCAAAATAAATGGATGTTAACACAGTAGCTTAAAGACAACACATGCTGCAGCTTATTTCTTATAAATTTGAGCACTTTCGTAACTTTCAATAGTTTCAAAGCAAACATTTCTTTCTGGACGTTTCTTGCAAAATGCTGATACATTTTGTGAACGTTTTATAAATAATAGTTTATACGTTGATGAGGTGTGGATATAACTTTTGTGCTGTCTGTTTGATAAACAGCAAAGTAAACTCAGCGAAGCATGGAAAGTAATAGGTATGTAAAGCAAGACATTGCCTTTATAAAAAGTGATAGAGTTATTTTCTGGTCATTTATCGATGCATTCGGATCCTAATCAAGTGATTGAGGATATTGTTTACACTTCATAAATAGCATTTCAATGCGCATCATAAACTTCCTGAAACAACTCACTCTATTGGAACTTTTATAAAACTTCATTAAGATAAATGATCGAGACAGCTGCCATGTAAGAGTAATAACTTCAATTTAATACGAAGCAAAAGATTATTAAATTTGAAAATATTTTGAAATAAGAGTAGAAATTATAATACAGTTCCGAAGTGAGCGAAGGTGTGCCAAATAATAATTTTGAATAAGAATGTTGATCACACTTTCACAGGATTGATTTAATTGGCGTTTCTTCCACATTTCCGCAGGATGTAATGAACAGGTTTATTATCAATCAGTTTGGCGTAGAATGAATGAACAGAAAAGCGAGATTAACCAAACCTTTTAAATTTTGATGTGGCGTTTCTGTTCTTTCATTCCGACTAGATTGAGAGGTCCAATTTCACTACTGTGAGGTGCACTGGATTGCGAGCTGACAGCGAAGCTTCGACGTTAAATATAATTATAAACTTCAAGAAATATTTAACTAAACGTTTCGATAAATATTAACCGAAGATGATAATTATATTTAGATTTATTAATTACGGGTATTATACCAAGGAATACATAGTACGATTGAGAATAGTTGTTTCCATCGAAAATCAAATGAACTATACAAATGACCAGATGATGAATTTCCAATCACTGGAAAAGAGGATGGAATCCGTTTTTTTACCAATAGACTTCCGAATAAATTCCCCCCCATATGTATAACTGCAAGTTTTTAAGAGGTAAAGGATTTCGTAATCTAAAATGAGACCAACAGCCTACTTATTGAACGCCTGAAATAGCTTGAATAAAAGATATGTAATCAGGTGTCCAAGGTTATCTAACCATTAGCCAGCCCAAGGTTTTAAATGAAGGATAATGTATAACTTTGGGATTTATAAGAGATTATTTATTCATTTGTTTATTTTTATATGAAAATCCCACAAGTAAGAGGTTGGATCATCAACCTATAATAAGTTAATACCTTCCATGGCAAAGAAGGAATTCAGAAGATTTATGTTCCTTGGTAAACGCATAAGAAGCGAAATTGTTCTAAAGGGCAACAGCATAAGGGATGACCAATACGAGAAATTTATTCTGTAATCTTGAAGTTGGAAGGAAGGAATATCGAATATTTGAAGACATTGCGAGTTCCACCGAAGTTAACAGAGAGCAGGATAATTATTGATACCATTTCCGAAAAACTTTGGTTATCAATGTATTTTTTCAAAGGTGCAGGGGAAATGAACGCCTTTGTAAGAATGAATGGCACGAAAAGTATTATTCTTCAATCTAATTGATCATTTCTGATCGAAATCATGTAATTTTAGGGAGCATGTAGTAGAGCCATCCCATATACATCCCATGCATAATGAAGGGGTTACAAATCTTTTGATGTTTAACTGCCAGCAAGCGAAACTCGAAGAACTAGGACTAAGATGTATGAGTTTCATACCGAAAAACTATCTCGGCAAATCCAAATGTAAGTAACCACTTGGTTGTACAACATCAAGTCAACTCGAAGGAAAGGTGGAGCAAGCTTCGTCACTATCCTTGATATTTGCTCATAATGTAAAAACACAGTCCCAAGGGAATGTAATACTGTAATTACAATAGGAAGAGAGGTCACTACCGAGACCGGTTTCAACATTTTTTTGTGGTCTCGTCAGTGAGTAGGTAGACCTGGAAGATAACAAGGTTTAAATGAAAAGAACTTGCTGTTAAACATCAAAGTATTTGTATCCCTTTCATTATTATTAAGGTTGCCAGAAAAATAGCGGTTTGGCTTTCAAAATAAGCAATGTCGTTTGGATATTTTGTTATGATCAAATTTAAGACTATCTATCATATAATATGTAATATATATAATATATTACGACTGTTATCTGATATATATATATATATTACAGGCAGAGTTAATTACAATACTATCAACAAGATTTACTCAAAATAACCACCATTAGCATCGATCACAGCTTCACTTCTGCTTCGGAACCTCGAACAAGCTGATGCTACAGTCTCCCTGGGAAGGGCCGCAAAAACTGTTTTAATTTTATCCATTAACTGGGCTTTTGTATTACTGGAAGTGCGATTGGTGTCTTTTTCAACTGCGCCCCATACAAAATAATCCATGGGGTTAAGGTCTGGGGAGTTTGGAGGCCAAACATTTGGACTGGTGAAGTCGTAGAAATTTTCAGACAACCATTTTTGACTTTTCCCAGAGGTGTGACAAGGGGCCGAATCCTGCTGCCATACATACGGCCTACCATTGGCTACCCTTGTTATCCAGGGCTTGACTGCAGTTAGCAACTCCACGAACAAAGCCCGAATTCCAATGCCAGGGTTCTTCAACACCTGTTCCTGCAGATTTGCGAGGAATTCTGCTGTACGAACGCAATCAGATCGTCTGCTAGGGATCTTTCTTCTTGCTACATCCTCGTAGTCACCATTGCAAGTCTCTAGTTCATGCCTGATTGTTTTTACTGTATTCAGGGAGCATTGGGCAGCAGTCGTAATATCCTTATTTTGATGGCGGGCACGAATCATCATGATACAAGTTATTCTCTTCCATGATTCAGGTGGGTTCCAGCTATCCATCCTTTCTGACATCTTGTATATGAATGAAGAAGGGTCCAAACTTTTAAATGAAGAGAAGTGTGTGTTAATACATGTAACTTACGGAAAAATATAATTAATTATAAATATGTCAAATTTATCCCGAACACCCTGTATGTATATATATATATATATATGTTTATCTCAATGAAAATATTGAGTCATCTGCTGTTCTGTGTTGAAATGACACAGATGATACAACATTTACACAGAGAGAAATTGTTGTGTTTTCTGCTGTTGTGTGCTGAAGATAATAACTGTATATCACTGCTTTACGATTGATAAATAAATAGTTGCAAATCGAATGGGTTTTTCTGGCTATTATTATATACCTTATTATATATTTGCTCAACCGTATTCCCATATTTCATGTTTATGAGTGATGCGGAAAGTGCCAATTATGGTTGGTAGAGAGAATATCACCCCCCTGATTCCTCTCCAGCTCCGTGGTGGAAAGATAAATTCTCTCTCATTAATGGGGAGTTCTGAGGTACATACTTCGCCTTGTGGAAGATAGGTTCCATGAGGACTTTAAGATAGCTTCGAGGGACATCTTTGTACACATTTTTTAGTCTCATTGGTACATGTACTGTCATTCTTACAGTAGTGGAGAAAGAGAAGATCTCTAGTGAGAGAATTGAAAATGTATTCGATGGTTCGTTTGTGTGAGGAAAACATGAGAGCGAAACGTCATCTTGTGCCAACTGGATATTACGTTTTGTCCTTCTTTAAGAGAATTACACAAATCCCTCGATCAATGCGTCTAATGTGTTCTTTAAAACAGGCGCATTAATTGAAACGCACCAATCGAATTTAACAACCTATTGGAAAAAGTATAATTTGTTGCTCAAATTTCTTTTTGGACGTTTCTATTTTTAATAAAAGAATTAGGGTATGTCTCTGGGCTTAGTCGAAGAAAAATCAGACTCTAGGCACTGGTGCCTGTAAACGTCGATTGTACGAAACATATTTTCAATTTGTTATTGTGAAATAACTTTGGGCTTGTCAGTAATTAAACATTCTTCATATTCTTCAAGATTTTCCCACTGGGCATCTAAATTTAGCAGATCGGAAATACTCAATTTCTCAGAATGAGATTTAATTAACTGAGATTCATTTGAAAAGCAGATAAATTCATTTGCTCAGTGGGAGAATATGCTTCCAAACGGCTTGTATATTGCTAGCAGCAATTTCATTCGATTATGCGACTTTATAACCAGGATGAGAGTTTTTGATTTGGCCAGAAAAGTCTTGGAAATCATTCGATTCAAAGAAAGGTGCCGGTTTCAACAACATTAAGAATTTGTTGGTCCCCCTTCTAACAGAAATTTCTTCAAAATATCTGGATAATCTGTGGGATGGTTTGAAACGCTCAAACCATAGAGAACTAGCGTGGAATTGTACTTCTTTTCCATGATTGATAGCTCTTTCTTTCAACGTTGCAAACAGACTTAATGCTTTTGATTGAATAAGGTCAATGCTTAGCGTGATCCAGTTTTGGTTACAATCATCAACCGAGAAGATTGAAACCAAATTATCTGTACCCAGATTGTCTGTGCGCCCGTGATGTTTACTCCTTTGTAGTGGAGATAGGGGCGTACAAACTAAGGTCACAATACAGACCACTTCCTGTGCACAATGGAAGTAGATACGTGTAGCCGACGCGAGGTGATGTCGTAACTCATTCGGGTTAGCATTCCTGTTTCAGCGATCAAATAATCCGAGATATAGGACACCCACTGCGGTTGTGACACGTTACTTTCCTTCATTGCATCTTGCAGAAAAGAACCGACGTTATGTTTCTGTCACTACTGCAGAAATGCACCATAGATGTAAACCATCAACCAATAATTTTCGGGACGCTTTGGCAATTTACAAATGATACTATCAGGCGAAAGCTAATATAGGGATATATCCGCCTTTGCCTCTTATCACCTCCAGCACCCTTTGAGGAAGGCTTTCCACCAATTTACACGATAGACATCAGGTGGAAATTTCTCTCCAATCCTCCATCAAAGCAGCACTGAGTTCAGTGGAAGATCGAGGACGTGGTGCTCTGAACTCAACAGGCGCCCCAATTCGTTCGATAGTTGGTCACTGGGATTGAGATCAAAACTCTGCACAGGCCAGGACACTCTTTTGACACACATCTCTTCATACCGTTCCATAACAGCTGCAGCTTATTAGCATGTGACAGAAGCATAGATTCGTTCCATAAAAGCCCGAAAGTGTATGCAGCACCTGATCAATCCTGATTATCAAGTTATTGAGCCCTCTTTCATGGAAACACGGAAAACGACCAGTGGTCCCACTCCAAGCCAGCCAAATGCACTCCACACCATTAGACCTACACTACCAAACTTTAGTGTGGGTACATTACACGGTGGTAACAGGTGTTCACGAGGCTGCCTTTATATCAGCACCCTGCTATAAGATTGGAACCTTGATGCATCGCCCGGAGTATCTGGTTAAATGTTCTTTGCACCAAGCCAGACCAGCCGCCTTGTTCTTTATTGTAATGCTCAGGGCATGTCCTGCTACTCTTCAGTGCAAACTCGGTAAATTGAGTTCTTTTCGTATAAAGTATTAGTGCTCACCATGGCACTATTGGCGCTCTGGAACTCCTTAAGGATAGTCTGTGCGATTGTAGCCGGTTTTAGCGTGCCTTTCGATTTATCACCTTCCTGTCCCTGGTAGTATTTTCGGCAGTCGTCCAGGATGTTTCCTACACGAGTGATTCCAGAAAATCTCAATTTCCGTGAAGAACTTCTCAGAACGTCTCCATTTCTCTTTGCTCCCTTCTGAAGACTGCACTTTCTGCTCTTTGCATGAAATTCATCGGTTCGCCCGATCTCATGAAAAATCTAGAGCAATACTTTTGCATCAAGATTCATAACTACTGTGATTGTCGTATATATTGAACTCTAACGAAAGATATTATCTTTGGTTCTTAATTTTCAAAAATGGCTGATATCATCAGGACTATTTACTGCAAACATACAGTTTGCAGTAAAGAGTTTACAATAAACACATTCCGTTCCTTGGAATCCCAGGCTTGTCGTCACTCAGGAAATAACCGATTACTTACATAGACTGTTCACATATCCTAACCCAGTTGCTTAACCTAAGAGAGAGAATACTTTCAGTTGAGGTTCCTGAAAACCCTCTGTAACTGCTGTAGCCAAAGTTACAAATAGCATGGATGAACAAACATAAACATTTTAAACTTGATTTGAGTGTATGATTTCAGTCAGCAATAAAATAATAAACGCATCTGTGCAGGGCCGCGTGTCCTGACAGTTCATCGGAAGACAATTTATCGTGTAGAAAATTCATCGCGAGGAAAATTCATCGCAGGAAAATTCTTCGCGGATATATGACATTTCCCATATAAGAAATATTTTTAAAAAAAATATATCTTTTAAAAAACATTTTTTAAAAATATTAAGAAATATTTTAAAAACTTATGAAATATTTTAAAAACTTATGAAATATTTTTTAAAATTTAAGAAAAATTTTAAAGAATTAAGAAGTATTTTTTTTTAAAGTAAGAATTATTTTTTTAATTTAAGAAATATTTTATATAATATTTATCATTTTGATTATATTTAGCTTTTGAAAATTTTTAATTGGTATCGCGGGTATATGTGAAAAAAATATATATGACATATAAGAAATATTTTAAACATATATTTTTTAATAAATTAAAAGAAATTAAAATCTTAAAAAAAAAAAA
Organism: Typopeltis vanoorti; assembly: GCF_054136105.1. Lineage (NCBI taxonomy): Eukaryota > Metazoa > Arthropoda > Arachnida > Uropygi > Thelyphonidae > Typopeltis > Typopeltis vanoorti. Next base: position 9,746,821 of record NC_143549.1, on the reverse strand, counting down.
ACGTAAGAAATAGCCGGCTTGGTTGGCCGAGTGGAAAGCGTATCTGCTCTCCAGCCAAATGTGGGTTCGAATCAAGCCGTAGACATGGATGTTTTTCATTGTTATTGGAAATACGAGTGGTCGTCATCGGTAGATGGCATTAGTGTAGTTGCAGTCAATTGGTGATTAAATGCTGAAGACAGGGTTACAGAGCCTTCCCTCGATGAGCACTTTGAATCCCTGACGGTGTCAAATAATAATAATAAAATTCGTTTATACGAGAGTGTTATGAAACCTTGTCGGCCTCGAACATAGATATCAACATTATCGGTAAGTTTATTTTTTCCTAAGTTGGTACATCTGTCATAAAGCATCCATGTGAAACTGCAAGTTATTTTATCAAGTATTTTGTTTTATACACTTGCCTGAAGCAAAAGTATTGTCTGCATCCCATGACACAGACAATTCTCTTTTCTTTGGCGCTCTTTTACTTCGTTTTCGACAATTAAGAAATGGACTGCCTAGGTTAAACCTGGCCATACCAGTTTTAAAGATGATCCACGTGAAGGACGTCAAAAAAGTGTAACAACACCAGAAATCATTGATCAAGTGCACGATATGTTATTATTCATGACTAATGAGTCAAAGTTAATGAAACCGCGGAGACTATAGGCATTTCAAAAGAACGTGTGGGATGTGTTTTGCATGAAGAATTGCAAATGAAGAAGCTTACGCAAGATGGGCGCCTCGCTTGCTCACAGCAGATCAAAAACGCACCGCATGAAAACCTCTGAATATTACTTGGAGCATTTTAACCTTAATAAAACTGGTTTTGTGCGTCGATTGATTAGTATGGATGAGACTTGGATTCACACAAAAGAATCCAAACAGCAGTGAAAACAATGGACAGAAGCCGGTCGTTCAGCGATAGAGAAGACAATGTCGGTTCCGTTAGCAGGAAATGTTGCATCGGTGTTTGGAATGCTAAAGGCATTTTGTTTATTAATTATCTTGAAAAGGGTTATACAATAAGCGGGTAATATAATTCCGATCTTGTAACCAGACTAGATGAAAAATTTCCTAAAGAAAGACCCGGTTTGCAGAAGAAAAAGTTCATCTTTAATCAGGGCAATGCAATTGCACAGAAAGGTGTTTTGGCAATGGGAAAATTAAATGATCTGAACTACGAATTGTTGGAACACCCACCCTATTACCCATTTGTCGTTTCCTCTGAATTTTATCTCTTCCTAAAACTAAAATTCTTCCTATATATATTCTTCCTATATATATATATATATATATATATATATATATATAGATGAACGGTTCGCAGAATAAATATTGTTCAATATGATGCCCTTTCTCCCTACACCTATTACAGTTTTGTAAATATTATAATTCCATCAGCAGAACCTGCAGTATTCAAGTAATAAAACAATTTATAACTTTTTCAGACGAAAGAGAAATTAGGAAACTCAACGATCCATAATATATCACTTTCTTTGTAAAAGAATAAAAATATTATGAAAATCTTATTAAAATCTGGTAATATCGGGTGTGGAGGCTACCAGGTGAAAAGAGGTACAGTCAGAGAGCACCTGAATGATTTGTGATTTTTGTTGATTTATTAATTATTTTCTTAGATTTATTAAGTGTTTTCTTAGATTTAATTGTGTATGTTTAGTATATTATTGTAGTTTTTAACTGTAGTTATTTTACTCAAGTGTTTTATAACATAATTTCAGATATATTATTAATTTTTACTACTCTTAAAAATGACGCCAAAAACCTATCGTAACAAGGCAGTGACTAAAGCTAAAGTTGTTACTAAGGAGAGCTTTCTTTCTGAACAGAAACACTGCAGCAGTGATGATAATAATTTATCTGAGGATACGCTGACATTAGAAATAGCTCGGTAAAAGAAATTATTAGGAAATCGAAACAGGGAATTGGAAACGGTGAAAAACGTTCGTTAAAACTTCTTCGACAGGATAAGAAAAAGGATGAGAACAAGAACTGGCAGGAAATACAGAACTTGGTAATCAAAATATTAATAACAACAAGTAAAGTCAGTTAATATCTAAGAAAAATCTGGTAAAATGGTATGGTGACTCAAATTTAAAATTTGCGCTGCCGAGGGAGTCACCACTTCTAGTTTCCCGGGAGCGAAAATTAAAAATATGACAAACGTAATTGAAAACCAAAAAAGAAATGTAAAAGAAATGGTAGTGTTGGAAGGTACTAATAATTTAAGTGGTGAAAAATATAATATGAGAGAAGATATGAAAGGTCTGTTGGAAGAAGCGAGAAAGAAATGTGAAAGAGTAAACATTGTAGGATTACTACATAGATATAATAGTACTGAGTTAGGAAGGAGGGCGTTGATAGCAAATAATTTCATGCGAAGGCTACGTAGAAGATATGGATGTGAGTTTGTAGATTTGTGGGGTGTGTTTGATGGTAGAAAAGATTTGTATAAGAATGATGGCCTGCACTTGAATTCATTTGGTATCTGAAACCTGAAGAAATTACTTCTTGGTGTGAGACTTAATGCAAAGAGTCAGGGAAACTTGATCTGTCAAGGGAGGAATGGGGAAAATGTGTGTGAAAGTTCAGCTATGGTACACAAACGAGATAAAGATATAAATGCCTTTGAAAGTGATTATGTATGTGGCGAAGGAGTGGGAAAATATGCTTTGGGTTCGGACGTTTTCAGTATGTCTGGGGAAGGAAAAGAGAAAATTCTAAAACAAGACCAAATACATTGTATATTTTATTATGAGAATAGCTAGGTCGTAATTTATCACGTGTGTGCACAAATGCCAGGAGAATTAGAAAAGAAGCGGTTGAGTTTGTTGCTTTATTTAAAACGATGTAGACTAAGATTGTTGGCATTAGTGAAACCTGGTTATCAGAATCAGATATGGTAAGTGGGACCGAGTGTAACGGATATACTATTTTTAGGAATGACAGAAGAGATAGGAGATGAGAAGGAAAGCTACTAATGATATCAGATGACTTAAGACCAGTTAGGGTAGAAATACAAGAAAACAATGATGGTAACAATGTTCCATGTAGCGACGAGTTTGAATCTATTTGGTGTGAAGTGGAAGTTAATACAATGAAATATATGTTTCGGTGTTGCTACAGGCCGGGCAGCTCAGTGTTGTAGGGGATGAAGAAATGCATCACCAATTTAGTTTTATGGGTACAAGCGAATGATCATTATGGGTGACTTTAATTTTTCAAACATTGGTTGGGTAGAAGAGAGTAGATTTGGATAGATTGAAAGAGTTCAAAACATTTTGAATCTTATTTTTACTAAAAAAAAAAAACTAATTGAGAAACCATGATTAAATGCAATGATTATGAATTATTTATTTATTGAATTATTTTTCTTCATTATTACTATTCTTATTATTATTGGGTCATAGCATAAAGCAACAATTATTAAGTTCCTCTGATCAGAAAGAGTGTCTTGTCCTTCCAAAATTCTGAATTCTTTTGTAATTATTCCAATTGTAACAAGGAGCACCATCTATTAGCCAAACGTTCTTATAAAGAGGAACCTACAACTTCAGAACACTAAATAATTATCGAATTTAATAATAGCATAATAATGAAAGAAATGCCAAAATTAAAGCTAATTAATAGCAGAAATTGAATCGTGGTGACAAATCGAAACAACCAGTCGTTCTTATTAAATTGATAATTGAATTATTTTTCCCTCCCCTACTCCCAAAGCAAACGAATTGGAAATGCAACTCTCCAGTAAACAGACAGTTACACTAATGTAACCGACTTAATACACCAAACAATTCCACGACGTAATCCCAATTACTTTTGCCTTTCCATCTCATTCAGTCCAGCGTCTTCCCCAACTGGATTCCTCCAACTTGTGCCCGCCTCTGTTTCCTCTCCTCCGGACGAAGTTGGTCGTTACACATTTCTCCTTCCGTCCCACATGTGCTGAAATTCAATCGATCATGAGAGTCACTGTGGCCAGTTTTCACCGACCTCTGGCCCAAATTACAATGCACGGTAATTCAGCCATTCACAATGAATGGCGGATTAAGCGCTGCACTGCGAAGCCATTAAACCATGGATGAAATCCCACCTTCACCCTCCCAGATTCAAACTATGACCAATTTTTTCCACATTCTCTATAGCAATCAGCTTCTGAATGTATTCTTTCGAAATATATTAGGAGCATTGAGAAATTAAATATTTATAGAACTTCTTAATTCATCCAGTATATTCCTATGTCTTCATAGTCCGCCGGATCGTGAAAATGCCTTTGTTGAGAGAATTTATAGTGGCTTCGTTCAGTTTCGTAATTATGACGCAATAATTGAAGGCATTACTTCTTTTTCAACTGTTGTTGCTTGCATTGTATTGTTGTTGATTTTATTGTTGATCAACTTGTGCTTTAAGTTGGTAATTTAGGTTTGATTTTTATAAATGCTTCACAGAGTTTTGCCTAGGTGCGACCTAAAAAGAAATATATAAATATGTAAAATAATGTGATTTATTAAGAAGTAATATAAAATACAATATTAGAATAAAATATAAGTAAATTTAGCGAAATCTTTACTAGAATTCGAAATCCTGGTAAAAAAAAACGAACGGCATTGTATCAAATGCAGCTGGATATATTTCTACCCCTCAGTGATTGTGACTGTGTGGAAATTCAAAATATCTACATTATATCTGAGTGATGCTGAAAAGAGTGAATTTTACTGACGTTCCATCCGGAGGAGCTGGAATAGAATTTATTCAGTTACTGAAGAGTTCGTTTTTCATTAAACTACTTGTCTTCTCTCACGCTGAAGATGTTTTCGTTTTCCCTAAGAGGAATGGCAATATATCTTTTATAATCTGAGAAGATCTTAGTTCCTGTCGAATAGCAAGGGTGAATATTCATTTGAGTTCACTGCCTTTATAAGTGGAAGGGCAATTTATCTCTTTGAAGTCACTTCCTTTACTGGTAGCAAGATGAAAAGTAGATGGACGTTTTTGCCGAAGAGGAAAATTGGATTATACTTTTGAAATCACTGCCTTTGCTGGTTGTTCGATTGCAGAAGAGAGTTAGTTTGCCGAAGTCTTAACTAAGGCGATTTTTCTTTTAAATCACTGGTTTAATTGGCAGGTCGATAGAAGAAGACAATTGCTTTTGCCGGATAAGAAATCTGATTGACCTCTTTTAAATCACTGTTTTTGATTCGTAGTTCTGTGGAGAAAGTGGAAATGGGGCTGATGGTGGGACTGATGTTGAAATACTTCACAGAATAATTTAACAAATAAGATTTACTAAATTATTTTACAGTATTTAAATTTTGTGTGTATGTGTCTTTTCATTATTGTTGTGTAATAAATATTATTTTTAAAGAAATATAAATAAATGGATAGATTACACCTGCTTCCAATTTTGACTCACCAGGAGATTAAAACCAAAGTAATTACTTACCTTTTCTATATTTGTAAGTATATGCTATACACAAGTTAAATCTCTCCTCATCATCTATGATCAACAGCCCGGGATAAATATTTAACACTGAAATTTGCACCCACTCAATTGTATGTACTTCTGAAGCTTTTCTCCTGATCGCAATAAAAAGGACCAAAGAACTTTCTCATATCAACGTTTGTGTTAACTTTCCACTAAAGTTTGATTTCTGATAGCAACGTACACAGAACTGCAATTTCCTAAACTAACAAAACTCTAAGATACCCGAATTGTCCATTTCGTTTTGTAAAATTGCACCAAAATTATAGGCCATTGTATACCTCATAAAATTAAACTAGATATGTGCATATCCATTTCCATTGAACTGACGCGATGTGTGCGGAGACCCAACTTGAAATCGAGTGAGTAAAATGATAACCTCAATATACCAGAGTGCCTGCTTCGAGAGACTCCACTTCTGTCCTGTCTCATGCTTACAGGTAAATCGCATCAAAACAGGAATATAAAGAGACAGGATCCGACGGAATAGGATCGTTTATTGATACACCTTTCTTATCTCTCTTACTTTTGTATATTGATTTTGGTCTTCTGGTTCTTGTGCCTGTTTGGAGGGATGAAAAACCGGACTTCCTGCAAGAAAATGTCCAGACTTCTCCGCATGATCCCTGTCAATTCAGCTGCAAGCAAACGGAGTGAATTACTAAGGTTCGAGTGATAATTTAGAACCTTAAAACAATGAGGGTTTCGTGTATCATCAGAATTCCTGCAGGATTATCTGTAACCAAGCGCCCAGAACTAGAGAGATATAGTTCTGTTTATATTGCTGGAAATGTATAGAATTTTAAGTGAAGTGTTTCAGGAGATGCTTTATCTCCGTGCAAAAGAACTACGCAAAGAAGAAATTATTGTCGTAGATTTTGAAACTGATAGACGTAACATTATTCAATATGAGAATGCGACAAGGGGGAGAGTGTGCACTGTAACTTACAATTATTCCTGCGCGTTTTCATCCCTTATCATTTCTGCACTTATCAGCACTTGAATTCCGAAGGTAAAATGAGATTTCACATGAATACTCTTATTTTGAATTTTTCGTTGATCTCGGATTACAAACTAAAATAGGTGTGTATTCGTAAACATGCGTTTCATTGAGGAAATTTTAGGATGAAACTCAAAATAGATGGGTTTTAACATAGTTTCTTAAAGACAACACATGCTGCAGCTTATTTCTTATATATTTGAGGACTTTTTTAGCATTCAATAGTTTCAAAGGCAAACATTTCTTTCTGGACGTTTCTTGCAAAATGCTGATACATTTTGTGAACGTTTCATAAATGATAGTTTATACGTTGATGAGGAGTGGATATAACTTTTGTGCTGTCTGTTTGATAAACAGCAGAGTAAACTCAGGGAATCATGCAAAGTAATTGGCATGTAAAGCAACACATTGCCTTTATAAGTGATAGGAGTTGTTTTCTGGTCATTTATCGATGGATTCGGATACTAATCAGGTGATTGAGGAAATTGTTTACAGATCATAAATAGCATTTCAATGCGCATCATAAACTTCCTGAAAGAACTCATTCTATTGGAACTTTATACAACTTCATTAAAATAAATGATCGAGACAGCTGCCATGTAAGAGTAATAACTTCAATTTAATATGAAGCAAAATGATTATTAAATTTGAAAATATTTGAAATAAGAGTAGAAATTATAATACAGTTCCGAAGTGAGCGAAGGTGTGCCAAATAATAATTTTGAATAAGAATGTTGATCACACTTTCACAGGATTGATTAAATTGGCGTTTCTTCCACATTTCCACAGGATGTAATGAACAGGTTCATTATCAATCAGTTTGGCGTAGAATGAATTATCAGAAAAGCGAGATTAACTAAACCTTTTAAATTTTGATGTGGCGTTTCTGTTCTTTTATTCCGACTAGATTGAGGGGTCCAATTTCACTACTGTGAGGTGCACTGGATTGCGAGCTGACAGCGAAGCTTCGAAGTTAAAAAAACAATATAATTATAAACTTCAAGAAATATTTAACTAAACGTTTCGATAAATATTAATCGAAGATGCTAATTATATTTAGATTTATTAATTACGGGTATTATACCAAGGAATACATAGTACGATTAAGAATAGTTGTTTCCATCGAAAATCAAATGAACTATACAACTGACCAGACGATGTATTTCTGATCACTAGACAAGAGGATGGAACCCGTTTTTTAACCAATATACTTCCGAATTGAATCCCCCCCCATATGTATAACTGCAAGTTTTTAAGAAGGTAAAGGAATTCGTAATCTGAAATGAGATCAACAGCCTGCTTATTGAACGACTGAAATAGCTTGAATAAAAGATATGAAATCAGGTGTCCAAGGTTATCTAACCATTAGCCAACCCAAGGTTTTAAATGAAGGATAATGTATAACTTTGGGATTTGTAAGAGATTATTTATTCATTTGTTTATTTTTATATGAAAATCCCACAAGTAAGAGGTTGGATCGTCAACCTATAATAATTTATTACCTTTCATGGCAAAGAAGGAATTCAGAAGGTTTATGTTCCTTGGTAAACGCATAAGAAGCGAAATTGTTCCAAAGGGCAACAGCATAAGGGATGACCAATACGAGAAATTTATTCTGTAATCTTGAAGTTGGAAGGAAGGAATATCGAATATTTGAAGACATTGCGTGTTCCACCGAAGTTAACAGAGAGCAGGATAATTATTGATACCATTTCCGAAAAACTTTGGTTACCAATGTATTTTTTCAAAGGTGCAGGGAAAATGAACGCCTTTGTAAGACTGAATGGCACGAAAAGTATTATTCTTCAATCTAATTGATCATTTCTGATCGAAATCATGTAATTTTACGGAGCATGTAATAGAGCCATCCCATATACATCCCATGTATAATGAAGGTGATACAAATCTTTTGATTTAACTGCCAGCAAGCGAAACTCGAAGAACTAGGACTAAGATGTATGAGTTTCATACCGAAAAACTATCTCGGCAAATCCAAATGTAAGTAACCACTTGGTTGTACAACATCAAGTCAACTCGAAGCAAAGGTGGAGCAAGATCCATCACTATCCTTGATATTTTCTCATAATGTAAAAACACAGCCTCTAGGGGATCTAATACTGTAATTACAATAGGAGGAGAGGTCACTACCCAGACCGGTTTCAACCTTTTTTGAGGTCTCATCAGTGAGTAGATACACCTGGAAGATAACAAGGTTTAAATGAAAAGAACTTGCAGTTAAACATCAAAGGATTTGTATCCCTTTCATTATTATTAAGGTTGCCAGAAAAATAGCGGTTTGGCTTTCAAAATAAGCAATGTCGTTTGGATATTTTGTTATGATCAAATTTAGGACTATCTATCATACAATATGTAATATATATAATATATTACGACTGTTATCTGATATTATATATATATATATATATATATATATAGAGAGAGAGAGAGAGAGAGAGAGAGAGAGAGAGAAATTGTAGTGTTTTCTGCTGTTGTGTGTTGAAGATAATAACTGTATATCACTGCTTTACGAGTGATAAATAAATAGTTGCAAATCGAATGGGTTTTTCTGACTATTATTATATACCTTATTATATATTTGCTCAACCGTATTCCCATATTTCATGTTTATGAGTGATGCGGAAAGTGCCAATTATGGTTGGTAGAGAGAATATCACCCCCCTGATTCCTCTCCAGCTCCGTGGTGGAAAGATAAATTCTCTCTCATTAATGGGGAGTTCTGAGGTACATACTTCGCCTTGTGGAAGATAGGTTCCATGAGGACTTTAAGATAGCTTCGAGGGACATCTTTGTACACATTTTTTAGTCTCATTGGTACATGTACTGTCATTCTTACAGTAGTGGAGAAAGAGAAGATCTCTAGTGAGAGAATTGAAAATGTATTCGATGGTTCGTTTGTGTGAGAAAAACATGAGAGCGAAACGTCATCCTGTGCCAACTGGGTATTACGTTTTGTCCTTCTTTAAGAGAATTACACAAATCCCTCGATCAATGCGCCTAATGTGTTCTAATAAGATAAAGATTTTATCCAATTCGATAAAGATTCTTTATTTTGGGACATTTACGAACATTTTACAAAAACTGTTTGCGTATATTTGCTGACAAAAGAATACACAGAATGTTTACAGAGGCATGGTGTCATTTCCAGACTGACCAAATATCAAATGTATGGAAGTGTGGTTACCATATATCTGATTTAAAAACTCTTTTGCATGACCAGCTATTTTGATGTAGTGTAACCAAGAAACAGTGAGTAACAAAAATGTTATTCATTGAACTCTTTGGAAAATATTAAGAGTCTAATCTAAATATTGCAAAATATTTTTAGGTAATTCCATGTTTCGAATTTTTCGCAGTGAATATACTTGTAAATAGTATTACAGCAAAATAAAATATGCATTTCTAAACTTAAATGAACAAAGATGTGTACTTTTGTTGATATGTTTTTCCACAGTCAATCACAACTGTGAAAAAAAATCACAACTGTGAAAAAAAATCACAACTGTGAAATTAATGAGTAACAAAAATTTTATTCATTGAACTCTTTGGAAAATATTAAGAGTCTAATCTAAATATTGCAAAATATTTTTAGGTAATTCCATGTTTCGAATTTTTCGCAGTGAATATACTTGTAAATAGTATTACAGCAAAATAAAATATGCATTTCTAAACTTTAATGAACAAAGATGTGTGCTTTTGTTGATATGTTTTTCCACAGTGAATTTTTAACTCAGTTATTCTGATTAGAACTTGATATTTAAATCCACAGCTTTATATCTTAATGCAATTTTTTTAATTATTTAAAAAAATCACAACTGTGAAATTAATGCCAGGAATGGGGGAAAAATGCTTGAAAACTGATATCCATTTATTGATTATTTTAGACGTCTAATGCTACCTATTGAGATTGTTTCAGTTATCTGAAAACAATTCATTCACATAATTGAAAATCCGAACTTAGAATTTGGTTGTTTTACAGAGGGAGAGCAGATAATTAACCCAAAACATGACGTTAACTATTAAAGTTTGGTATAGAAAAAATGTTTGTACTCTCCAGATAACACATATACAAATTTTACCTTTTTCCACACAAAGTAAGATAAAAACACACCAACAATATATGAAAACATGTTGTTGAGTCATCTGCACAAAAGGTTAATTTTTGAAGGAACAGTCAGGGTAGGCCATGGTAAGTGTAAACAGTACTATAAAAAAATACCACAGAGTCGAGTGACTTTGGACTTAAGGTAATCGTTCATCCACTGCAGGTGCTGTTTTGTATTGTAGTGTTTTGTGTTTGGTAATGTAAAAATAACAGGTGAGCCACAAAATTATTTGAAAGTTTCTTTGTGAAAAGTTCTAATTGTTTAGAATTTTGTAACAGAAAGTTAACATATAATATACGATCAGAGCTAATAATCAGTGAAATAATAATAATAATAATAAATCACTATTTATTTTTGGTGCCATATGAAGTAATCTAAGAAAAAGAAGAATGAAGGAAAACGATTATGAAAAATCGACAGTTGGTGAAAAATACGAATTTTCAGTTATCATTGGGATAATTGATTGCCAATATCTTTTGAATAAGAGTTCAAATTTATTTCCTAAAGAAATTTGTATTTCTAATGGAATTATTGTAAGATATGCATTGACAAAATCACCTCATATTTGGAAAGAATTACCTGAAAGAGTTAAAAAACAGAATTCTTGGTTAATAAAATATAACCGTCAGCTGAAGTGAGAAATTGGTTCACTATCTCTGGACAAACTAAGAAATGGGATGATAGAATCAACATGCAAATATCAAATATAATTCGCCAAAGGAAGAGAAAAATGAAAAACATTAACGAGGTTAATAGGGAGGCCTGTTCTTGATTTAAATGAAATTGGATGCCCAAAATCTGAAAACATAACATGTACTTTTAAATTCTTTTGGAAACATAACAAAAGATTCTGTGCTTTTAATAATTCTCAGAAGTATATGTATTGGTTTCAAAAAAATAAATATGCAACCTGTAATTTTACAACAGTAATAAATCCCCGACGATCACCAAATGAAAAATTACCTTTCAGATGAGAGTTACATTGTCAAAAACAACATGATGGCAATTCCACAAGCATAGGAAAGCACCTTTGATGTATTTTTCAATTTATCAATTTTCTGTATGTTAGATTCAGTAAATACAATTTATAAATAATATCTCATTCAAATAAAATGTGTGAATTTATTTGCATGAAATAAATTTACACATTTTTACTCAGTTACACATTTTTTACTCAGAGGGTGTCATTGATGTTATACAAACTTAAGTAAGACCATAACATTTTTTTCCTTCTGAAATTTCATGCCACAAAGTAACCGGAGACTTTTTTTTGACTCAGTGAATTAAAGTCTTATTTGTTCATGCAAGCCCTCATATATTTCATGAAACTGTCAACTCTTGGAAGCAAAAGGAATAATCGTGTATTAAATTAATAGCCAGAATTTTAGGGGAGAAGATTTCACCTGAAAAGTCACAATACTGTTAAAGTTTGGTTATTTTACAGAGCCATTAGATATTTTAAACCAACGACATGTTACTAAAACTCTTAAAACGATTGCTGTAGAAAAACGCTGCAGAGAGTTCAAAACGTTGTTTGTTTCATATCTGTTACTTAAAATTACTAATGCTAAAGAAAAAATAAATAAAATAAATAAATTCTAGTTACAGAAATAGGTGAAGAGCACAAGGAATCGAAGGTAAAATTAATAGTCATATTGTTTTTTAAAAATAATAAATAAATATATGCATTAATTTACTACAGATATAATTTCCCATAGGAACCAAGAGTTCGAACCTAAAACACGATTTCTCACCTACATACAATTTGGTGACCGGATAAGAGAGATATCATTAAGATAAGACAAAATGAGAAATCTTTTCCAGTGTTGGAAAATAAATTCACATACATTTTATATATTTATTAATTTTGCTCAGTTATTTTGTTAGAATATGAATTTTAAAAATAAAATACAGAATTAACCAATCAAAAAAAATCAGCTAAAGCCTTTTTATTCCCTTATACTGGGAGTAGGTGAGACCATTTAGCCCTATCTAACTTTTGGAGACTGAGTGGCCAGTTCAATCTCCACTAGTAGCAATCAGAGATAGATGTCCCAAGGCTATCACTAATTAAGCAGTACACAGTGAACAGAGATGGCTGAAATGTGCCGCCATCCCGTTGTCCCTAACCCTAACACAATCTATTTAATGTCTGAAATAATGTGGGTTCTATGGTCGATTTTCTTGAGTTTAACTTGCCTGGGCCAGAGATCGACTAACTCGGGAACCACTCGAAAAAAGGCTTAGAAAAATTTCCTCTAGTCGCCAACTAGACTCAAAACCAAGTCTTCCTTTATGCGGCCAAGCACCATGGTGTGCAAACGCCACATCCACTGAGCTACACAGGCTCTATAACCAATCAATTTGAAAAAATAATAATAATAATTTCACTTGTCAGAATTCCATACTCTAACAGCATTCGGAATTCGAAACCGGAAATAACACTTACCCTAAACTAAATGGCGCATACACTTTCCCACCAAGCTTGGGAAATCATAGCATGAGCAACTGTGGGAAAGAATTAATACAGAGAACAAATCGAATAGTAATCTAAATTAAGTAGTCAACTAGCTTTTGTGATTATTTACAGAAATATATTTCAACTCCTATGTTTTGTGTGTTTTTTTTGGTGGTGTGTGAATATATATTAGCCACAGTAACCTATATTGAAAACGTGAACTGCATTTTCAGACTTTGTTTGTGTTCTGTGAATATATGTTAAAAATCAACAATTTGGAATATTCAAAAAACCTAGATAGTACCAAGATGTTCCCATTCTGGAAAGAAATGTAAGTTATTTTTTTTTAACTTGAAAATAATAATTGATAATTGTAATTTCAATAATCACTGCTCGTATGTTTTGGCAAGCGTAATTCTAACACTGAATAGTTTTTTTTCATAAAACTAATCATAGAGTATATATTAAGAGTATCAACATGGATACATTAGCGAGTTTTCACGTCTAATATGTGTGTTTTTGCAGGACACCATCATATATTTAAATTAGCTTGAAACACTGCAGCCATCATGACTCTCTCTAAGAATTCCCACCTTCAACAGGAACGAAATACCCCAAAATGTATTGGAAAATTAGTAGTCATCAATAGACTAGAAACCCAAACATGACAATGATGGATGTGAGTCACCCTGGGAAAATTCCAAGATATCTTATCTCAAAAACATCACCCACAAGTCCATAGCCAAACCAAAACACCATGTGATATCACAGAGAGACATATGTTCCCCAGAAATTTCCAAACACATAATGTCACGATTCTTATCTCTAAATATCACCCACTCACTTATTTACAAATAACAAATGATGTCACTTATCTTCATCTGATAACAACAAACATTGAAATCACGATTCCTTATCATATCTTGATCTTGATCTGGTCAGAAGTGTCCCACCAATCATGACACGATTCCTTATACACTAAATATATCTCCCTTTTCCATTCAAATCAACAATGTCACTTATTTACAACTAACAAATGACGTCACTTATCTTCATCTGATAACAACAAATATTTCCATCACAATTCCTTATCTTATCTTGATCTTGATCTTGTCAGAAGTGTCCTACCAATCACGACACGATTCCTTATCCACTAATACCATCCTTTCCATTCAAAACAACGTCACTTATTTACAACTAACAAATGACGTCACTTATCTTCATCTGATAACAACAAATATTCATGTCACGATCCCTTATCTTATCTTGATCTTGTTCAAATCTCTAACATCACCCATAATCCCATACGCAAACAAAACACAAGAACTGAAGCCATTGACATATATGCCCACAGGGAAATTCCAAACATTTCAATATCATGACGTCACGTCCACTATGACGTCATCTTCTTATCAACCATTCACGTCACGATTCCTTATCTTATCTTGATCTTGTCAAAAGCTCCTACAACACTACTTATCTGACACCTCCGGGTTGTCAAGGACTCATCGAGGGAGGCTGTAAATCACCCAACTCAGCTATCATACCTTCCCTTAAATTCATTTATATTAGAAGCACTCATTACCCCTAAGTGCAAATTATTCCACTTATTCACTGCTCTATGGGAGAAAAACCTAGCTCTTAACCTTTTCTTGAATGAGAACAACCTTGACTTCCATGGATGCTCCCGTGTTCTCTCCCCACCTTTCATAATAAGAAAAATTTCATCATTTGAAATGCACCCATTCAAAGGTTTATAGACCTCTATCATATCACCCCTCTTTCTCCTGTTAACCAGAGTCTGTAATCCACACACTCGCAACTGTCCTCATAATCTAAATGCCATAATCCAGATATAAACTTTATAACTCTTGTTTGCACCTTCTTTGCATCTTTTTTTATCCCCTTGGAGCACGTGAGATCAGATCTGCGTAAAGTAATCCAAGTGTGGTCTTATCAAAGACTTATAGAGTCAAAATTACATCCTTATCCTTACATGTCAAGGTTCGCTTCAACAAAGCAATTATCCTCTGAGTTGTATTTGCAACTTTTGCTATGTGACCTTTTAACTTTCAATTCTTATCCACCGATACACCAAGATCCTTTGCCATTTCAGTTTCTTGTAGCACAACCCCGTTAATATAATATGCCTCTGGAACTCTAATCACGTCAAGGTGCATAACTTTACACTTACTAACATTAAACTGAAAGCCATTTTCGTTAGCCCAGATTTCCAGTCTATTCAACTCATTTTATAATTGCTGAATATGAGCAGCATCCCTGATTGCCCTGCCTATCTTCGCATCATCAGCGAACAATTGCAAATCTGATGATAGACCCTGCTTGATATCATCAATGTATGGATGATATCAAGCAGCGTCTATCGCAGGGTTCAGTCTTTGACTGAACCCTGCGATACACCACTGGTTACCTTATATCTGGCAGATTCACACCAACTATATACCACTTTTTGATATCTCTCTGTCAACCAACCCCTTATCTATGTCAATAGATTATGTTTTATTCCCATATTCTCCAGTTTACACAACAGCCTATCGTGTGGTATCCTATCAAATGCCTTAGAAAAATCCAACATTAACATAGTGTATCCATTCCTTTTATTCAACTCGGCCTTCACATTGTTATAAAATATGAGCAAATTTCTAAAAGATGACCTTCCTTTAGTAAACCCATGCTGTTCCCTGTAGAGTGTAGAATACTTGTCTACCCATTTCTATATATGAACTTCTCTAAAATCTTAACTACCACACCAGAGATACTAATAGGTCGATAGTTAGACACTTCAGTTTTTGCACCACCCTAGTGCAATGGAACTCAATCCCATTCACCAACTATCGGACGAACTGGACTGTCTATTGAGTTCCAGAGCACCACGTCCTCGATATTCCACTAAACTCAGTGCTGCTTTGATGGAGGACTGGAGAGAAATTCCACCTGATGTCTATCGTGGAAATTGCTGGAAAGCCTTCCTCAAAGGGTGCTGGAGGCGATAAGAGGCAAAGGCGGATATATCCCGATGTTAGCTTTCGCCTGATAATATAATTTCTAAATTGCCAATGTGTCCCGAATATTATTGGAAGATAGTTTACATCTACGGTGCATTTCTGCAGTAGTGATGCTATAACGTGGGTTCACTTCTGCAGGATGAATGAAGAGAAGTCACGCGTCACAATCGCAGTAGGTATCCGATATCTCGGATTATTTGATCGCTCAAACAGGAATGCTAACCCGAATGAATTACGACCTCACTTCGCGTCGGCTACACGTATCTGCTTCCATTGTGCACAGGAATTTGTCTGCATTATGACCGTAGTCCGTGTGTCCCTATCCCCACTACAGAGGAGAATACATAAGGGCAAAGACAATCTGTGCACAGATAATATGGTTTCAATCTTCTGGATTGAAGATTGTAACTAAAACCGGATCCCGCTGAAACTGACCTTATTGAATGAAAATTATTTGTCTATTTGTAACCTTGAAAGAAAGGGCTATCAATAACGGAAAAGAGGAACAATTCCAGGCTAGTGCTGGATGGTGTGACGTTTCAAAAAGAGAAATGGCCTACATAATGTTTTGATCACAGTCGAAGCTGCAAGTGCAGTAAGGAGGTGGCCGCAGATTATCCAGATATTTTGAAGAAATTTGTGTAAGAAGGGGGCTTACACAAACTGTGACCAACATATACTTAATATCGATGAAACCTGTCCCTCTTCTTGAAGCGAATGCCTTCCAAGACTTTTCTGGCCAAATCAAAAAATCTCAACCAGGTTATAAAGTTGCAAAGTCGAATGAAATTGCTTATAGCAATATGCGAGCCGTTTGGAAGCACATACTCCCACAATGTGCAAATGGTTTTAGTGGCTTTTCAAATGAATCTCAGTTAATTAAATCTCATTCTGAGAAAGTGAGTGATTCCGATCTGCTAAATTTAGATACCCAGTGGGAAGATCTTGAAGAATGTGAAGAAGGTTTAATCACGGACAATCCCAAAGTTATTTCACAATAACTAATTGAAAATATTTTTCGTACAATCGAAATTTATAGGCAGCAATGCTTATAAGCTGACCCTGGTGAAGAGAGAAGCAGTAAAATTGCAGAAGTGTAGAAGAGACAACAGGGCCATACAGTCAGTTGTATGAAAACAACAAACAGAATGGCCGCTAAACTACGTTTCATTGTCGTATGACATCATGATTTTTCTTTAACTAAGCCCGGAGACATACCCTAATTCTTTTATAAAAAATAGAAACGTCCAAAAAGAAATTTGAAGAACGAATTATACTTTTTCCAATAGGTTGTTAAATTCGATTAGTGCGTTTTCGATTAATGCGCCTGTTTTAAAGAACGCATTAGGCGTATTGATCGAGGGATTTGTGTAATTCTCTTAAAGAAGGACAAAACGTAATAACCAGTTGGCACAGGATAACGTTTCGCTCTCATGTTGTCCTCACACAAACGTACCATCGAATACATTTTCACTTCTGCCACTAGAGGTCTTCTCTTTCTCCACAACAGTAAGAATGACAACAGTACATGTACCAATGAGACTAACAAATTTCTACAAAGATGCCCCTCGAAGTTATCTTAAAGTCATCATGGAACCTATCTTCCACAAGGCGAAGAATGTACCTCAGAACTCCCCATCAATGAGAGAGAATTTCTCTTTCCACCATGGAGCTGGAGAGGCGTCAGGGATGATATTCTTTCTACGAACCTTAATCGGCAATAAACGTGGAATATGGGAATACGGTTGAGCAAATATATAATAAGGTATATAATAATAGCCAGAAAAACCCATTCGATCTGCAACTATTTATTTATCACTCGTAAAGCAGTGATATACAGTTTTTATCTTCAACACACAACAGCAGAAAACACTACATTTTCTCTCAGTGAAAATGTTGTATCATCTGCTGTAATTTTCAACGCACAACAGCAGATGACACAACATTTTCACTGAGATAAGCAGCTGACCACCTCCTTGCAGTCTTTAGTGGATGAGAAGCACAACACTCCAGATCTTTTGCTCCGTGACAGGACTCAACCTAACTAACTTCTCGGTGCGCAGGGAGACCACATCCCAGTCCGCTTTTCATTTTAAAAGTAATGTCACTGCCCATCACAAAACGGGAATCGAAAGAAATTTTCCTGCTATTTAAAGGAATAATGTGAATAACGCTAATGTGAATTGTAAATTTTCAGCCTAGTTGGCCGAATGGTTAGCGTATCCGCTTTCAAGCAAAAAGGTTGCAGGTTCGAATCCCGCCGTGAGCATGGATGTTTGTGATTGTCTTTGAAAATACTAGTTGCTGTGGTCGGCGGTAGATGACGTTGGTGTAGATGATGAAGGTAGTTGAGGTTGGGGAAGTGTGTGCCTCCTTCGATAAGTCTTTTCTCTCCCCGGAGGTGTTATATATAATAATAAATTGGAATTTTAGCTATAGTAACTGCTATTTTCATTCTTAATAATATCTTATAATAACTTACGAGCTCATGTAACTTTAATAATATATTATTTAACAAATATCTATCTGCCTGCCTATGTCTTTGTGCTCTACATTTATGAGTAGGATCTTTCTATCTGAAAAGTTTAGCATACCCCACGATTTTAAAATTCATAATGGGCCCATTTTGAGATTTAGGAAAATTGTCACTTTTTTGAGCTAAACCAGTTTACTTCCATGCTCCTTCATGCTTCGTTCAGAGAGAAATACTCTTTTCAATCATAGAGAAGAAAATAATCATTTCTCTGTATTCCCGTGTAAACAGGTTCAACAATCCTCTGTAGACATGTTCAACTTTTCTCAAACATAGCATTGAAATTTAGAGCGAAGTAGACCACGATGAGCTTAGACTTACTAGAACCTCAACGCTGAAACTACTTCCTTCCCCATTCTTTGCTATAGAATAGTAGTGCATACTTTGGCTATTTTCTCAGTTTGTCTACACAACGCTTGGAAAGAAATCAGTAGACACCATAGTATGAAGAACAACATCCCTGACGCCCACCTTAATAAGATGGGCATCAGGGATGATTGCAGCAATCCTACGTAACATATTTTCAACAAACGTACCATAGACCAACGGGAATTTTGAGCCATTTTTTCCTATGCACATGTAACGAGGTTCTAGACTGTCTTGGGACAGACATTCCTTGACCTCACCCGAAGCACCAGTTCGTCACTTCCGAAGAATCTTCCTAATGTAGGAAGCATGGCATTCTACAGAATGTTCAGCTACCTCTAGGAGTTCAGTATTCGTGGCGCCACAAACACAGATTCGAAGTCAAACCAGCTTCGGATCTGGGTTTGTCTGGAAATAAGGAGAGGCAGGACCATATCATCACTCCGCCAGTTCCGAATTTTCTTCGGAGATGTTTTGTAGATTAACTAAACTGGACTTTTTTCTTATGAGCTTATTCCGTTCCCATTTTTTTTTTATCTATCCAAATCCTCTATCCAAATCCAAATTTATCGATAGAGTTCAAATGGTGATCTCTGCTTCCAATCTTAGCATTAACATTGTCCTCATGGAGATGCGGGGTGTTTAGTACCACGCTGGCCAGACGGATTAGTGCCATCTGTCAGGGCACGTTCATACATGAATGAGCCCTGACATGTCGCGGCATTGATAAGACAGAGAGGAATCCGTGTTGGTGTACAATATCTGTCTTCGTGCCTCAAACAGATGGTTGTTGGAGTGGTTGAGTAAGCGATTCAATGCGCCATTCATTGCACACAACTATGTATATATGAGTATGTGATCATTAGATATATTGACTCGGTGGGTTGATATGGTCATGTTATTTTGACTGACTGAAAACCGAGAAACAGACAACAAATTAATTTAATGACATAAAAACACACAATAACTTCTTCAGGTGTGAGAACACTTAAAGTAAATGAAAAAACAATAAAACACTGCGCCATTATAATAACAGACTTCTAAACTGAAGTTAATTTTGAATTGTCGTTGTAGTCTACCTGACTCGCATAGTTCTGCCATTAGATACTGGCGTACGCGTGATCTCATATGCTCGCATTTGCTCAAACTCAACTTCTGTTTACAAACCTGTTATTATAATGGCACACTGTGGTTTTTTTTTTATATGCTTAAAATGTTATTACACCTGAAGAAGTCGTTTTGACGAAACATGTTGTGTGCTTCATTAAATTAACTTGTTATCTGTATTCTCGATTTCAGTTAGTCAAAAAAAGATGAATATATATATATTCATATAGATATTCATCTCTCTTTGACTGATTGACACCGAGTAACAAGTTAATTTACTGGAGCACACATTTCGTCAAAAATGACTTCTTCAGGTGTGATAACATTTAAACCAAATTAAAAAAAAAGAACATTAAAGCATTGTGCCATTATAATAACAGACTTGTATGCTTAAGTTTAGAAGTCTGTTATTATAATTTATTATATTTGATTTGTTATAATATGTTATTATAATAGCACAGTATTTTATGAGTTTTTTTTTCATATATATATATATATATATATATTAGATAACAATCATAATATATTATATATATTACATATTATGTTAGATTGTCTTAAATTTGATCATAACGAAATATCCAAACGACATTGCTTATTCTTAAATCTTTTTCCCTCTCTCTCTCTCTCCCTCTCTCGGCAGAAATATATTATAGTTATTGAATAATCCTCATTATATTATCCATACACAAACCAATAAATTCGGTCATTGAATGCGATTCTCATATATATGGGACGGCTCTGCTACATGCTTCCTGAAAGTGCATGATTTCGAGCAGAAATGATCAATTAGATTGAAGAATTATACATTTCGTGCCATTCATTCTTACAAAGGAGTTTGTTTTCCATGCACCTTTGAAAAATAAATTGAAAAACCAAAGCTTTTCGGAAATGGTATCAATAATTCTCCTGCTCTCTGTTAACTTCGGTGGAACTCGCGATGTCCTCAAATATTCGATACTTCTTCCTAGTCCAACTTCAAGATTACAGAATAAATTTCTCGTATTGGTCATCCCTTATGCTGTTGCCCTTTGAAACAATTTCGCTTCTTATGCGTTTACCAAGGAACATAAACCTTCTGAATTCCTTCTTTGCCATGAAAGGTATTAACTTATTATAGGTTGACGATCCAACCTCTCACTTGTGGGATTATCATATAAAAATGAACAAATGAATAAATAATCTCTTACAAATACCAAAGTTATACATTACTCTGCATTTAAAACCTTGGGTTGGCAGATGGTTAGATAACATTCGACACTTGATTACATATCTTTATTCAAGCTATTTCAAGCGTTCAATAAGCAGGCTGTTGGTCTCATTTTAGATTACGAAACTCCTTTACCTCTTAAAAACGTGCAGTTATACATATGGTGGAATTTTAATCGGAAGCCTATTTGTTAAAGGACGGGTACCATCCTCTTGGCCAGTGATCGGAAATTCATCATCTGATCAGTTGTATAGTTCATTTGATTTTCGATGGAAACAACTATTCTCATAATACCGGTAATTAATAAATCTAAATATAATTACCATCTTCGATAAATATTTATCGAAACGTTTAGTTAAATATTTCTTGAAGTTTGTAATTTTATTGATTTTTAACTTCGAAGCTTCGTTGTCAGCTCGCAATCCTGTGCACCTCACAGGAATGAAATTGGACCCCTCAATTTAGTCCTAATAAAACAACAGAAACGCCACATCAAAATTTAAAACGTTTGGTTAATCTCGCTTTTCTGATCATTCATTCTACGCCAAACTAATTGATAACGAACTTGTTCATTGCAGCCGCCAGAAATGTGGGGGGAAAAAGGAGTTTAACCAACCCTGTGAAAGTGTGATCAACATTTTTATTCGAAATGATTATTGATAGCATACCTTTCTCACTGTATTATAATTTCAACGCTTATTTCAAATATTTTCAATATTAATAATCATTTTGCTTCGTATTAAATTGAAGTTATTACTTTTACATGGCAGCTGTTTCGATTATTTATTTTAATGAAGTTGTATAAAAGTTCCAATAGAGTGAGTTCTTTCCGGAAGTTTATGATGCGCATTGAAATGCTATTTATGAAGTGTAAACAATTTCCTCAATCACTTGACTAGTGTCTGAGTCCATCCATAATTGACCAGAAAATAACTCCTATCACTTATAAAGGCAATGTGTTGCTTTACATGACAATTACTTCGCATTCTTGGCAGAATTTACTTTGCTGTTTATCAAACAGACAGCACAAAAGTTATATCCACTCCTCATCAACGTATAAACTGTTATTTATAAAACGTTCACAAAATGTATCAGCATTTTGCAAGAAACGTCCAGAAAGAAATGTTTGCTTTGAAACTATTGAAAGTTACGAAAGTGCTCAAATTTATAAGAAATAAGCTGCACCATGTGTTGTCTTTAAGCTACTATGTTAAAACCCATCTATTTTGAGTGTTTCATCGGTAAATTTCCTCAAATAAACGAATGTTTACGAATACACACTTATTTTAGATTCTAATCCGAGATCAATGAAAAATTCAAAATAACAGTATTCATGTGAAATCTCATTTTACCTTCGGATTTCCAGTGCTGATAAGCGCAGAAATCATAATGGATGAAAACACGGAGGAATAATTGTAAGTTACAGTGCACACTCTTCCTCTTGTGTCATTCTGATATCTAATAATGTCACGTCTGTCAGTTGAAAATTCAGCGACAATAATTTATTCTTTTATTTGCATTGGCAAACAAACAAACTTACTGTAGTTCTTTTGCACGGAGACAAAGCATCTCCTGAAACACTTCACTTAAAATTCTAAAAACTTCCAGCAATATAAACAGAACTATATCTATCTAGTTCTGGACTCTTGCTTACTGATAATGCTGCAGGAATTCTTATGATTATACATGAAAAACCTTGATTGTTTTAAGGGTTCTAAATTATCACTACAACCTGAGTAATTCACTCGGTTTGCTTGCAGCTGAATTGACAGGGATCATACGGAGAAGTCTGGACATTTTCTGGCAGAAATTCCGGTTTTTCCTCCCTCCAAAGAGACACATGAACCAGAAGACCAAAATCAATATACAAAAGTTAGAGAGATAAGAAATTTTAAAAATAAACGATCCTATTCCGTCTGATCCTGTGTCTTTATATTCCTGTTTTGATGCGGTTTATCTGTAAGTATGAGACAGAACAGAAGTGGAATTTCTCGAAGCAGGCATTCTGGTATATTGAGGTTATCATTTTACTCACATGATTTCAAGTTGGGTCTCAGCACACATCGCGTCAGTTCAATGAAAATGAATATGCACATATCCAGTTTAATTTTATGAGGTATACAATGGCCTATAATTTTGGTGCAATTTTTCAATAAGAAATCAATTCGGGTATCTTAGAGTTTTGTTAGTTTAGGAAATTGCAGATCTGTGTACGTTGCTATCAGAAATCAAACTTTACTGGAAAGTTAACACAAACGTTGATATAAGAAAGTTCTTTGGTCCTTTTTATTGCGATCAGGAGAAAAGCTTCAGAAGTACATACAATTGAGTGGGTGCAAATTTCAGTGTTAAATATTTATCCTGGACTGTTGAACATAGATGATGAGGAGAGATTCAACTTATTTACAGCAGATACTTATAAATAAAGAAAAGGTAAGTAATTACTTTGGTTTTAATCTCCTGGTGAGTCAAAATTGGAAGCAGGTGTAATCAATGCATTTATTTATATTTCTTTAAAAATAATATTTATTACACAACAATACTGAAAATACACGTACACACAAAATTTAAATACTGTAAAATAATTTAATAAATCTTATTTTTTAAATTATTCTGTGAAGTATTTCAACATCAGTCCCACCATCAGCCCCATTTTCACTTTCTCCACAGAACTACGAATCAAAAACAGTGATTTAAAAGAGGTCAATCAGATTTCTTGTTCGGCAAAAGCAACTGTCTTCTTCCATCGAACTACCAATTAAACCAGTGATTTGAAAGAAAAATCGCCTTACTTACGTCTTCGGCAAACTAACTCTCTTCTACAATCGAACAATCAGCAAAGGCAGCGATTTCAAAAGTATAATCCAATTTTCCTCTTCGGCAAAAACATCCATCTACTTTTCATCTTACTACCATTAAAGAAAATGACTTCAGAAAAGATAAATTTCCCTTCCACTTATAAAGGCAGTGAATTTAAATGAGTATCCACCCTTGCTATTCGGTAGGAACTACGATCTTTTTCGATCTTCTCAGATTATAAAAGATATATTGCCCTTCCTCTTAGGCAAAACGAAAACATCTTCAGCGAGGGAGAAGACAAGTAGTTTAATGAAAAACGAACACTTCAGAAACTGAATAAATTCCATTCCAGCTCCTCCGTATGGAACGTCACTAAAATTCACTCTTTTAAGCATCACTCAGATATAATGTAGATAGTTTCAATTTCCACACAGTCACAATCAGTGAGGGGTGGAAATATATCCAACTGCATTTGTTACAATGCCTTTCGTTTTTTTATAAGGATTTCGAATTGTAGTAAGGATTTCGCTAAATTTACGTATATTGTATTCTTATATTGTATTTTATATTATTTCGTATTAAACCACATTTTTTACATATTTTTATATATATATATTTATTTTTAGGTGGCGCCTAGGGAAAACTCTGTGAAGCATTTATAAAAATCAAACCTAAATTACCAACTTAAAGCACAAGTCGATCAACAATAACACCAACAACAATACAATGCAAGACACTATAGTTGAAAAAGAAGTAATGCCTTCAATTATTGCGTCATAATTACGAAACTGAAGGTAGCCACTATAAATTCTCTCAACAAAGGCATTTTTCCGATCCGGCGGCCTATGAAGACTTAGAAATATACTGGATGAATTAAGAAGTGCTATAAATCTTTAATTTCTCAATGCTCCTAATATATTTCGAAAGAATACATTCAGAAGCTGATAGCTAATGAGAATGTGAAAAAATTTGTCATAGTTTGAATCTGGGAGGGTGAAGGTGGGATTTCATCCATGGTTCAATGGCTTCGCAGTGCAGCGCTTAATCCGCCATTCATTGAGAATGGCTGAATTACCCTGCATTGTAGTTTGGGAGACAGGTCGGTGAAAACTGGCCACAGTCACCCGCACGATCGATTGAATTTCGGCACATGTGGGACGGAAGGAGAAATGTGTAATGACCAACTTCGTCCGGAGGAGGGGAAACAGAGGCGGGCACAAGTTGGAGGAATCCAGTTGGGGAAGACGCTGGACTGAATGAGATGGAAAGGCAAGAGTAGTTGGGATTACGTCGTGGAATTGTTTGGTGTATTAAGTCGGTTACATTCGTGTAACTGTCTGTTTACTGGAGAGTTGCATTTCGAATTCGTTTGCTTTGGGAGGAGGGGAGGGTAAAATAATAATTCTATTGTCAATTTAATAAGAACGACTGGTTGTTTCGATTTGTCACCATGATTCAATTTCTGTTATTAATTAGCTTTAATTTTGGCATTTCCTTCATTATTATTCAATTATTAAATTCGATAATTATTTAGTGTTCTGAAGTTGTAGGTTCCTCTTTATAAGAACGTTTGGCTAATAGATGGCGCTCCTTGTTGCAATTGGAATAATTACAAAAGAATTCTGAATTTTGGAAGGACAAGACACTCTTTCTGATCAGAGGAACTTAATAATTGTTGCTTTATGCTATGACCCAATAATAATAAGAATAGTAATAATGAAGAAAAATAATTCAATAAATAAATAATTCATCATCATTGCATTTATTCATGGTTTCTCAATTAGTTTTTTTTTTTAGTAAAAATAAGATTCAAAATGTTTTGAACTCTTTCAATCTATCCAAATCTACTCTCTTCTACCCAATCAATGTTTGAAAAATTAAAGTCACCCATAATGATCATTCGCTTGTACCCGTAAGACTAAATTCGTGATGGATTTCTTTGTTCCCTACCACTCAGCTGCCCGGCCTGTAGCAATACCGAAACATATATTTGATTGTATTAACTTCCACTTCACACCAAATAGACTCAAACTCATCGCTACATCGAACATTGTTACCATCATTATTTTCTTGTATTTCTACCCTAACTGGTCTTAAGTCATCTGATATCATTAGTAGCTTTCCTTCTCATCTCCTATCTCTTCTGTCATTCCTAAAAATAGTATATCCGTTACACTCGATCCCACTTACCATATCTGATTCTGATAGCCATGTTTCATAATGCCAACAATCTTAGTCCACATCGTATTCAATAAAGCAACAAACTCAGCCCCTTCGTTTCTATTTCTCCTGGCATTTGTGCACACACGTGATAAATTACGACCTAGCTATTCTCATAATTAAACATGCAATGTATTTGGTCTTGTTCTAGAATTTTCTCTTTTCCCTCCTCAGACATACTTAAAAGGTCGGAACCCAAAGCATATTTTCCCACTCCTTCGCCACATACATAATCACTTTCAAAGGCATTTATATCTTTATCTCGTTTGTGTACCATAGCTGAACTTTCACACACATTTTCCCCATTCCTCCCTTGAAGATCTAGTTTCCCTGACTCTCTGCATTAAGTCTCACACCAAGAAGTAATTTCTTCAGGTTTCAGATGCCAAATGGATTCAAGTGCAGGCCATCATTCTTATACAAATCTTTTCTACCATCACACACACCCCACAAATCTACAAACTCACATTCATATCTTCTACATAGCCTGCGCATGAAATCATTTGCTTTCAACACCCTCCTTCTTAACTCAGTACTATCATATCTAAGTAGTAATCCTACAAATTTTATTCTTTCTTCCTTCTTCGAACAGACCTTTCATATCTTCTCTCTTACTATGTTTTTGACCACTTAAATTATTAGTACCTACCAGCACTACCATTTCTTTTACATTTTTTTTCCCGGTTTTCAATTACGTTTGTCATATTTTTATTTTTCGCTCCCGGGAAACTAGAAGTGGTGACTCCCTCGACAGCGCAAATTTTAAATTTGAGTCACCATACCATTTTACCACTTTTTTTCTTAGATATTAACTGACTTGTCTTGTTGTAATTAATATTTTGATTACAAGTTCAGTATTTCCTGCCTGTTCTTGTTACACAATTAAATCTGAGAAAATAATTAATAAATCAACAAAAATTAAAAATCTTTCAGGTGCTCTCTGACAGTACCTCTTTTCACCTGGTAGCCTCGACACCAGATATCCCGAGATTTTAATTAAATTTTCATAATATTTTTATTCTTTTACAAAGAACGTGATATATTATGAATCCTTTCCTAATTTCTGTTTCGTCTTTAAAAGTTGTAATTTTTTTTATTACTTAAATATTGCAGGTTCTGCTGATGGAATCATAATATTTACAAAACTGTAATAGGTGTAGGGAAAAAGGGCATCATATTTAAGAATATTTATTCTGCGAACCGTTCGCTGTATTTCTACACGCTTATACAACCATTGAGATGTAATATATATATATATATATATATATAGGGTGACTGAAAAGTTCTCGGCCTAACAATGAAAATACGAATTTATAATTTCAAAATTATTTTTCCTTTTCATCATAATCTACTTTAAGACTAATACATTTATACCATCTATGCTCCATCTCCATTATCCTATTCCTGTAGTGGATCTCGGTATGATATACAAAATACCCCTCTACAGCTGCAATCACCTCTTGATTCCAAGAAAAACGCTAACCAGCGAGGAAGAGTTTTAGTTCTGGGAAGAGATAGAAGTCAGAGGAAACGACAAATGGGTAATAAGGTGGGGGTTCCAACAATTCATAGTGCAGATCGTTAAATTTTCCCATTGCCAAAACACGTCTGTGGACCGGTGCATTGCCCTGATGAAAGATGATTTTTTTCTTCTGCAAATCGGGTCTTTCTTTAGGAATTTTTTCTTCTTGTCTGGTTACAAGATCGGAATAATATTACCCGCTTATTGTATTACCCTTTTCAAGATAATTAATAAACAAAATGCCTTTAGCATTCCAAACACCGATGCAACATTTCCTGCTGACGGAACCGACATTGTCTTCTCTATCACTGAACGACCGGCTTCTGTCCATTGTTTTCTCTGCTGTTTGGATTCTTTTGTGTGAATCCAGGTCTCATCCATACTAATAAATCGACGCACAAAATCCGTTTTATTTACGTTAAAATGCTCCAAGTAATATTCAGAGGTTTTCATGCGATGCGTTTTTGATCTGCTGTGAGCAAGCGAGGCGCCCATCTTGCGTAAGCTTCTTCATTTGCAATTCTTCATGCAAAACACATCCTACACGTTCTTTTGAAATGCCTATAGTCTCAGCAGTTTCATTAACTTTGACTCATTGGTCATGAACAATAACATATCGTGCACTTGATCAATGATTTCTGGTGTTGCTACACTTTTCTGACGTCCTTCACGTGGATCATCATTAAAACTGGTATGGCCAGGTTTAACCTAGGCAGTCCATTTCTTAATTGTCGAAAACGAAGTAAAACAGGCCAAAGAAAAGAGAATTGTCTGCGTCAAGGGATGCAGACAACACTTTTGCTTCAGACAGGTGTATAAAACAAAATACTTGATAAAATAACTTGCAGTTTCACATGGATGCTTATGACAGATGTACCTACTTTGAAAAAAATAAACTTATTGATAATATTGATATCTATGATCGAGGCCGAAAATGTTTCAAAACACCCTCGTATAAACGAATTTTATTATTATTATTTGACACCGTCAGGGAGTCGAAGTGCTCATCGAGGGAAGGCTCTGTAACTCTGTCTTCAACATTTAATCACCAACTGACTGCAACTACACCAATGCCATCTACCGACGACCACCACTCGTATCATCAATAAAGTGACAAATAGTCATATCGGAATTCGAACCCACATCTTTTTAGCTGGAGAGTAGATATACCATCCACTCGCCTAACCAGGTCGTCTATTTCTTAGTTTTTTTTTTTTAATATCTTAGTTTTTTTAGTTTATTAAAAAATATGTTTAAAATATTTCTTTCATGGCAAATATTTTTTACATATATCCGCGATAACGATTAAAATTTTTAAAAGCTAAATATAATCAAAATATTAAATAATATATAAAATATTTCTTAATTTAAAAATAATAATTCTGAATTCTTTAAATTTTTTATAATTTCATAATTTTTAAAAATTTTTCTTAATTTCTTAATAAAATGTTATTTTAAAAGAAATATATTTAAAAAAAATTCTTATGTGGGAAATCTGATGTATGCGCGAGGACGTTTCGTGCGATTAATTTTCCTGGGATGAATTTTCCTCGCGATGAATTTTCTGCACGATAAATTGTCTTGGGGTGAATTCTCGGCGATGAACTGTCAGGACATGCGGCTCTGCACAGATGCGTTTTTTTGTTATTTTATTGCTGACTGAAATCATGCACTCAAATCAATTGTAAGTTAAAAATATTTATGTTTGTTAATGCATGCTATTTGTAACTTTGGCTACAGCAGTTACAGAGGGTTTTCAGGAACCTCAACTGAAAGTATTCTCTCTCAGAGGTTAAGCAACTGGGTTAGGATATGTGAACTGTCTATGTAAGTAATCGGTTATTTCCTGACTAACGACAAGCCAGGGATTCCAAAGAACGGAACGTGTTTATTGTAAACTTTTTACTGCAAACTCTCCTGATGATATCCGCCATTTTTGAAAATTACGAACCAAAGATAATATCTTTCGTTAGAGTTCAATATATACGACAATCACAGTAGTTATGAATCTTGATACAAAAGTATTGCTCTGATTTTTCATGAGATCGGGCGAACCGATGAATCTCATGCAAAGAGCAGAAAGTGCTGACTTCAGAAGAGAGCAAAGAGAAATGGAGATGTTCTGAGAAGTTCTTCAGGGAAATTGAGACTTTCTGGAATCACTTATGTAGGAAAATGTCCAGGACGGTTGCCGAAAAGACTAACAGGGAGAGGAAGGTGTTAAATCGAATGGCACGATAAAGCCGGCCACAATCGGCACAGACTATCCGTAATGAGTTCCAGAACGCTAGTTGCACCATGTGAGCACTACCACTGTACGAAAAGAACTATATTTATTCAGTTTCCGCTGAAGAGTAGCAGCACATGACCCGAACGTCAAAACAACGAACAATACGGCTGGTCTGGCTTCATGCAAAGAACATTTAAACAGTGGGACACGATACTCTGGGCGATGAATCAAGGTTCCAATCTTATAGCAGGGTGCTAATACATAGGCAGCCTCGTGAACACTTGTTACCACCATGTGACGTACCCACACTAAAGTTTGGTAGTGGAGGACTAATGGTGTGGAGTGCATTTGGCTGGCTCGGAGCTGGACCACTGGTCGTTTTCCGTGTTTCCATGAAAGCGGCTCACCTGACCAATCCAGATTATCAATAACTTGATAATCTGGATTGGTCAGGTGCTGCCTACACTTTGGAGCTTTTATGGGAAGAATCTGTGCTTCTGTCACATGCCACTAAGCTGCAGCTGTTATGGAACGGTATGAAGAGATGGGTGTCAAACGAGTGTCCTGGTCTGTGCAGTTTTGACCTGAATCCCACTGAACAACTATCGGACGAATTGGGGCGCCTGTTGAGTTCAGAGCACCACGTCCTCGATATTCCACTGAACTCGGTGCTGCTTTGATGGAGAATTGGAAAGAAATTCTTCCTGATGTCTATCGTGTAAATTGGTGGAAAGCCTTCCTCAAAGGGTGCTGGAGGTCATAAGAGGCAAAACGTAATATCCCTATATTAGCTTTCTCCTGATAGTATCATTTGTAAATTGCCAAGAGCGTCCCGAAAATTACTGGAATATAGTTTATATCTACGGTGCATTTCTGCAGTAGTGATTCCAGAACGTTGGTTCTTTTCTACAAGATGCAATGAAGGAAAGTGACGCGTCACAACCGCAGTGGGTGTCCGATATCTCGGATTATTTGATCGCTGAAACAGGAATGCTAACCCGAATGACTTACGACCTCAACTCGCGTCGGCTACAGGTATCTGCTTCCATTGTGCACAGAAAGTTATCTGTATTGTGACCTTAGTCTGTGCGCCCCTATCACCACTACAAAGGAGAAAACATGAGGGCGCACAGACAATCTGTGCATAGATAATTTGGTTTCAATCTTCTGGATTGAAGACTTTAACTCAAACTGGATCCCGCTAAGCATTGACCTTATTCAATCAAAAGCATTAAGTCTGTTTGCAACGTTGAAAAAAGAGCTATTAATGATGGAAAAGAAGGACAATTCCATGCTAGTGCTGGATGGTTTGAGCGTTTCAAAAAGCGAAATAGCCTACATAATGTTCTGATCAGAGTCGAACCTGCAAGTGCAGTAAGGAGGTGGCGGCAGATTATCCAGATATTTTGAAAAACTTTGTGTAAGAAGGGGGCTATTGTGACATGGGATTCCATGGAACGGAATGTGCTTATTATAGGTCTTTACTGCAAATCTTAGCTAATCTGCCTGCTGATGTCCGCCATTTTCGAAAATTATGATCAGAAATAATATTTTTTGTCAGTGTTCAATATATACGACAATTACAGTAGTTATGAATCTTGATACAAAAGTATTGCTCTGACTTTCAGGAGATTGGCCGAACCGATGAATCTCATGCAAAGAGCAGAAAGTGCTGTCTTCAGAAGAGAGCAAAGAGAAATGGAGACGTTCTGAGACATGGTTCAGACAAATGGAGATGTTCTGTCATCAACCGTGCAGGAAAACGTCTAGGAAAATACTAACAGAGACAGAAAGGTGTTAAAATGGGTGGCTCGCAAAAACCAGCTATAATGGGACAAACCATCCGTAGTGAGTTCAAGAGCGCCAATAACACCATGGTGAGCACTAATACTGTACGAAGAGAACTCCATTTACTGGGTTTCCACTGAAGAGTAGCAGCACATGACCCGAACGTCACAACAACGAACAAGGCGGCTGGTCTGGTTTGGTGGAAAGAGTCTGTGAATATTTAACCAGTGGGAAACGATACTCCTGCGATGAATCAAGTTTCCAATCTGATATCAGGGTGCTGATGTAGAGGAAGCCTCGTGAACACTTGTTACCACCTTGTGATTTACCCACATTAAAGTTTGGTATTGGAAGAGTAATGGTGTGGAGTGCATCTGGCTGGCTTGGAGTGGGACCACTGGTCGTTGTCCGTAGTTCCATGAAGGCAGCTCAATAACTTGATATTCTGGATTGATCAGGTGCTGCCTACACTTTGGAGTTTTTATGGAACGAATCTATGCTTCTATCACATGCCACTAAGCTGCAGCTGTTATGTAATGGTATGAAGAGATGGGTGTCAAATGAGTGCCCTGGTCTGTGCAGAGTTTTGATCTCAATCCCATTGAGATCAAAACTCTGCACCAACGTCCTCGATCTTCGACTGAACTCAGTGCTGCTTTGATGGAGGATTGGAGACAAATTCCACTTGATGTCTATCGTG
This sequence comes from Typopeltis vanoorti, assembly GCF_054136105.1. NCBI lineage: Eukaryota > Metazoa > Arthropoda > Arachnida > Uropygi > Thelyphonidae > Typopeltis > Typopeltis vanoorti. Next base: position 9,714,253 of record NC_143549.1, on the reverse strand, counting down.
GAAATTGGTGAAAAGCCTTCCTCAAAGGGTACTGGAGGTGATTAAGGGCAAAGACGGATATATCCCGATATTAGTTTTCGCCTGATAGTATCATTTGTAAATTGCCAAAGTGCCCGGAAAATTAGTTGAAGATAGTGTATATCTACGGTGCATTTCTGCAGTAATGATGCCAGAACGTCGGTTCTTTTCTGGAGGATGCAATGAAGGAAAGTCACACGTTACAATCGCAGTGGGTGTCCGATATCTCGGATTATTTGATCGCTCAAACAGGAATGCTAACTCGGACGAGTTACGACTTCACCTCGCGTCGGCTACACGGCTCTGCTTCCATTGTGCACAGTAAGTGGTCTGTATTGTGACCGTAGTCTGTGCACTCCTATCCGCACTACAAAGGAGAAAACATAAGGATCACAGATCTGTGCACAGATAATGTGGTTTCCATCTTCTTGATTGAAGATTATAACCAAAACCGGATCCCGCTAAGCACTAAACTTATTCATTCAAAAGCTAAGTCTATTTGCAACCTTGAAAGAAAGAGCTATTAATGATGGAAAAGAAGAACAATTCCACGCTAGTGCTGGATGGTTTGAGCATTCAAAAAGAGAAATAGCCTACATAATGTTCTAATCACAGGCGTAGCTGCAAGTGAAGATAAGGAGTTGGCCGCAGATTATCCAGATATTTTGAACAAATTTGTGTAAGAAGGGGGCTTTTGTGACCAACAAATACTTACTGTCGATGAAACCGGCATCTCTTTTTGAAGCGAATGACTTCCAAGACATTTCTGGCCAAATCAAAAAATCACATCCTGGTCATAAAGCCACAAAGTCGAATGAAATTGCTGTTAGTAATATGCGATCAGTTTGGAAGCACATTCTCCCACTTTGTGGAAATGATTTTAGCGGCTTTTCAAATGAATTCCCGTTAATTAAATCTCATTCTAAGAAATTGAGTGAATCCGATCTGCTAAATTTAGATAATCAGCGGGAAGATCTGGAAGAATATGAAGAAAATTTAATCACTGACAAGTAAAAGAGATTTCACAGAAAAAATTGAAAATATTTTTCGTACAATCGAAGTTTATAAGCAGCAATGCTTAGAGGCTGACCCTGGTGAAGAGAGAAGCAGTAAAATTGTCAGAAGAGTAGAAGAGGCAACAGGGCCATACCTCCAGCTGTGTTTCGAATGTCCGCCAAACTACGTTAGCTCAATTCTTTGTTAAGAAACAGAATAATAAATTTATATTCCGAATATGTTTGTCTTTCAAATTCATGGTTTTTCTTTTACTAGGCCCTGAGACATACCCTAATTATTTTATAAAAAAAAAATAGTAACGTTCAAAAAAGAAATTTGAGGAACGAATTATACTTTTTCCCATAGATTATTATGGCTTAACCTATAGGTTATAGGTTATTCGATTAGTGCGTTTTCGATTAATGCGCCTGTTTTAAGGAACGCATTGGGTGCATTGATCGAGGGATTTGTGAAATTCCCTTAAAGAAGGACAAAACTTAATATCCATAGGGCACAGGATAATGTTTCACACTCCTGTTTTCCTCTCATAAACGTACCATCGAATACATTTTCAATTCTTCCACTAGGACTCTTCTCTTTCTCCGTAACTGTAAGAAACTTTTTCCACTCTCTTCTTACTCCTGTTATATTACGCAAATCCAATCAGGATCTTTTGGAAAACTCTCTTGCCATCGGCCAAGAACAGTCAGGCATATCTACATAGAATGCCCTGTTGATAGCAAATTAATCCGTTCGTCTAGGGTAGGGGTCGGCAAAGTGGTTGATATCAATACTTGGGGGTCGATGTGGCTATCCAAGAGGGTCGATTAATGCCCAGGGGTCAAAAAGGGAGTCAATAAACGCCAAATAGCTGTCGACTGAGCCAGCGAGGGAGAATCACACGCTTTCCCGATGAAGACATGTAGAACAGAGACAATCAGGGCTGATACGCATTTATCACCCATAGCTATCGGAGTGGTGTTCATTGATCTGATAACTTAGAATTTACTATGTAATTTTTTTAAAGTTATAGTGCCCATAATGGTGGCCCCTGATAGTACGAAATGCCGACAGTATTCGCAAGAGTATTTAAAATTTGGATTTATACCATCATTTACCAATGAAACAATTAAAAGGGTGAAGGAATTATTATTTTTAAATTGATAAATTTTATAATTGATATCATTTATTTAACATATTGGGGATCGATGATGGATCAAGGATTCCATGAAGGAGTCGTTGGTCTAAAACGTTTGCCCTTGGTTTAGGGAATCGGCACCCTTAACTTGCAGTTGTCTTCTTTCAGAAGAGAAACATGGTAATGGTGTGTACGAATAGCCGGAAAAACCAATTCGATCTGCAACTATTCATTTATTTATCACTAGTGAAGCAGTGATATGCAGTTTTAAACTTCAACACACAACAGCAGATGACATAGCATTTTCACTGAGAGAAGCAGCTGACCAACTGCTTGCAGTCTTTAGTGGGTGAGAAGCACAACACTCCAGATCCACGACAGGACTCAACCGAACGAACTTCTCGGTGCGCAGGGAGACCGCTTCACACACAACTTTTCAGCTTAGAAGTAACGTCATTGGCCATCCCAAAACGGGAAAAGAAAGAAATTTTCCTGCTATTTAAAGGAATAATGTGAATTGTAAATTTTCGCCCTGGTTGGCCGAATGGTTAGCGTGTCCGCGCTCAAACTGAAAAGTTGCTTGTTCCAATCCCGCCGTGGGCATGGATGTTTGTGATTGTCTTTGAAAATACTAGTGGCGGTGGTCGGCGGTAGATGACGTTGGTGTAGATGATGAAAGTAGTTGAGGTTGGCGAAGTGTGTACCCTCCTTCGATAAGTCTTTTCTCTCCCAGGAGGTGTTATATATAATAATGAATTGGAAGTTTAGCTATAGTAACTGCTATTTTCATTCTTAATAATATCTTATAATAACTTACGAGCTCATGTAACTTTAAGAATATGTTATTTAACAAATATCTATCTGCCTGTCTATGTCTTTGTGCTCTACATTTATCAGTCGGATCCTTCTATCTGAAAAGTTTAGCATACCCCACGATTTTAAAATTGATAATGGGCCCATTTCGAGATTTAGGAAAATTGTCACTTTTTTGAGGTAAACGTTTACTTCCATGCTCCTTCCTGCTTCGTTCAGAGAGAAATACTCTTTTCAATCATAGAGAAGAAAATAATTATTTCTCTGTATTCCCGTGTAAAAAGGTTCAACAATCCTCTGTAGACATGTTCAACTTTTCTCAAACATAGCATTGAAATTTAGAGCGAAGTAGACCACGATGAGCTTAGATTTATTAGAACCTCAACGCTGAAACTACTTCCTTCCCCATTCTTTGCTATAGAATAGTAGTGCATACTTTGGATATTTTCTCAGCTTGTCTACACAACGCTTGGAAATAAATCAGCGGACACCATTGTATGAAGAACAACATCCCTGACGACTACCTTAATAAGATGGGCATCAGAGATGATTGCAGCAATCCTACGGAACATATTTTCAAAAAATGTACCGTAGACCAACGGGAATTTTGGACCATTATTTTCTATGTGCATGTAACAAGGTTCTAGACTGTCTTGGGGCCAGATATCCCTTGATCTGATGCGAAGTTCTAGTTCGTCACTTCCACGGCATTCTCCAGAATGTTCAGATACCTCTCGGAGTTTAGTATTCGTGGCGCCACAAACCCAGATTTGAAGTCAAACCAGCTTCGGATCTGGGTTTGTGTGGAAACAAGGAGAGGCAGGACCATATCATCACTCCGCCAGCTCTGAATTTTCTTCGGAGATGTTTTGTAGATTCACTAAACTGGACTTTTTTCTTATGAGCTTATTCCGTTCCCATTTTTTTTTGATCTATCCAAATCTTCTATCCAAATCCAAATTTTCCGACAGAGTGGAATTGGTGCTAGTGTACAATATCTGTCTTCGTGCCTCAAATAGATAGATGTTGGAGTGGTAGAGCAAGCGATTCAATGCGCCATTCATTGCACACAAATATATAAATATGTGTGTGTGTGTGTGTGTGTGTGTGTGTGTGTGTGTGTGTGTGTGTGTGTGTGTGTGTGTGTGTGTGTGTGTGTGTGTGTGTGTGTGTGTGTGTGTGTGTGTGTGTGTGTGTGTGTGTGTGTGTGTGTGTGTGTGTGTGTGTGTGTGTGTGTGTGTGTGTGTGTGTGTGTGTGATTCATAAGATATATTGACTCGCTGAGTAGATATGTCATGCTTTTCTGACTGAATGAAAACCGAGAAACAGACAACAAGTTAATTCAATAACATGAAAACACACAATGACTAATTCAGGTGTGAGATCACTTAAAGTAAATGAAAAAAGCATAAAACACAGTGCCATTATAATAACAGACTTGTAAACTGAAGTTAATTTTGAATTATCACTATAGTCTACCTGGCTCGCATAGTTCTGCCACTAGATACTGGCGTACGTGAGAACTCATACGCTCGCATTTGCTCAAATTTACCTTCAGTTTACGAGCTTGTTATTATAATGGCACACCGTGGTTTTTTTATTTTTTAATTTGCTTTAAATGTTACCACACCTGAAGAAGTCGATTTGACGAAAGATGTTGTGTGCTTCATTAAATTAACTTCATATCTATTTTCTGGGTTTCAGTCAGTCAAAAAAAGATGAATATATATATATATATATATATATATATATATTCATATATTTTTAAAAATAGATTTAATGACTTAAAAAACCGAGATTACTTATAAAGATTTAATAAGATTAATACAACTATTTTCGGATTATAATAGCCTTCATTAGGTAAAATATCACCGCACATAATTGATACATAAAAAACGTTCTATTTTTTCAAGTTGTTCTAACAGACGTGCCATTGTTTATTGCAAGTATGCGTGCAGACTCACGTGAACGCCAATATTGAATAACTGCAGCATGGCTATCTGGGATGTTATAACTCAAATTGTTGTTTAAGTGGACAGGATTCAGAAGGATTTCCCTTGATTCTATAATTTTTCTCTCAAACTCATAATCAGAGCGATAAATATTTTCTGATCTATCCCAGCAAACGGAGTGGCTTTGTTGATCATCATTAGGATTATTTGAAAAAAGAACATGACTGGATAACGCAGTTGCATGTGATCTTTTGTAAGAGATGTCTCTTTCATGCTCTTCTATACGTTGCTCAACAGATTTGTTAGTTTGTCCGAAATAAGGGATATTGCAATCACACCATAATTTATATACACCTGGATATTTTAGGTTGTGATGAGGAGGCTTTGGATGACTGATTAGAGAACGGATTTTTGGAAGGGTAGTGAAGAACGTCTTGATGTTATATTTTTAAGGACTTTTGCTAATTTGTTAGAGACTCTGCTAATATATGGGACGGAGATGCTGCCTTTAAAATTACTAGTTCCTGTGGTGCACTGTCTAGGATGATCCAGAAGAAATTTCTTAATCGTTTTTTCAGAGTAACCATTCTGTTTAAAGATAAGCGAGAGTTGATTTATTTCTTTTTGTAGTTCATCTTGTTCATTCAAAAGAGAGCGTGCTCTGTGTCCTAAGGTAGATAGTTCCAAGTTTTTGTGGTGGAAAATGATGAGAAAGATTATGCAGATATCTATTGGTATGAGTAGGTTTTAACCATTAGGAAAAAGAAAACCAGGACGTCCTCTTAAACGATTCAACGATGACTTCTAAGGCCAACAGGCCATACTAGGCCTAAATCCTTGATACGTATGATGATGATGATGATGATGATGATGATGATGATGATTAGGTTTTCTGTATATAGAGATTTTTAATCTTTCAGAGCAACGTGTAAGCATGACATCCAGGAAAGGCAAGGAGTTATTATTTTCTAGATCAGCAGTAAATTTTATATTAGGATGTTGGATGTTAAGATGATTAAGAAAAGCTATGAGAGATGTGTGCCCGTGATTCCAAACAATGAAAATATCATCAACATATCGTTTCCAAACTTTCGGTTTAAATGAGAAGGAAGATATGGCTTTCGTTTCAAAATCTTCAAGGAAGATGTTAGCTAGAACTGGGGACAAAGGATTGCCCATTGCCAGGCCTTGTTTTTGTTGGTAAACGGAGTCCTGATATTTGAAGTAACCAGAATTAATGTAATGTTTTAATAAAGCAAACATTTTTTTGGATAATTTGTCCTTTAGTAATGTAAGTACCTCATCTGTAGGAACGTTATTAAACAAAGATATAATGTCAAAACCTTGCTAGAATGTCATTTTCATTGATGGGAATATCTTTTATATGGGAAACAAAATCTGTGGTGTTTTTGATGAAAGATGGATTTATTGGAGAAACACTTGAGGTACTTTGCTAGATATTTTGAAATTTTATATGTAGGTGAATCAATTCCTTCCACAATTGGGCGAAGAGGGATGTTTTCTTTATGAATTTTGGGAACTCCATAGATGCGTGAGATAAGAGGATGTGGAGAGCCTAATGAGAGGCGAATATTATGAGGTAGTTCACTCGCAGTCTTTAACAAGTTGTTTGTACGGTTTTGTAATTCTCTTGTAGGATCTTCCTGAAGAATTGAATGGTATAATAATAAAATGTCGAACTATCTCCAAGTAATTGAAGCATTTTGTTGTGGTAATCTTCGGATTTGAGGATGACCGTGGAATTGCCTTTATCAGCAGGTAAATTAATAATGTTACTGTTCTGTTTTAGATTTAGGGCTTGTCTTTCAGCCACAGAAATATTATCTGTTGGAGGTTTGGCATTATTTATAATGAAAATCGATTCAATACGAAGTTTCGCCAAATGATTAGGAATGAGTGAACTTGCCTTTTCTATTTTTGTAAGGAGAGATTCTTTAGGGATAAATTTTGGTGAGGGAATGAAATTGAGACCTTTGCTAAGAATATCCGTTTCCGCATCCTTTAAAATATGAGATTTGTTTACTACAACTTTTTCAGGATTAATACGGGCTTCACTATGACTAGATCTGTTTTGTATCCTTTGTAGATTATTAAATTTCCGGATAAGAGTATACTTATTATTGTTTTGTATTCGAGTGGCTTGTGCTTCACTGTTAATGATAAAATCATGTAAATTATCATTATCCATCATTTCTTCAAGTTTTTGAGCTAAAGATCTTTTAGTAGTGAAAAAAAAAGCTAAACAACGTTTTTTGTCTGAAATTCTTTCGCTGAGGAGATCCATCTTGGCTTTACGATAAATTCTATAGCGCGTTCCGTTGTTATTTTTTCTTGAAAAGAGATGAATTTAGGAAAACCTGAATGGAACTTACAATGAAAAATACTAACCTGTTTATTTTCAGGCCTATTTTGTTCAATGTTTTTTTAAATTCCTTTTTATGTTAATTAGAGATACCTCGTCATTTAGGCTATAGATGTAATTACATGCTTCAACTCGTTTGTTGTGATACATTTTTAAAAATAGATGTAATGACTTAAAAACCGAGATTACTTATAAAGATTTAATAAGATTAATACAACTAGTTTCGGTTTATAATAGCCTTCATCAGGTATTCTTAAAGGAAGAGAATACTTGCAATAAACAATGGCACGTCTGTTAGAACAACTTGAAAAAATACAACGTTTTTTATGTATTAATTATGTGTGGCGATATTTTACCTATATTTTCAAGTTTTTAGATACTTCAATGTTTATTACCTCTCCCTTTAAGAATACCTGATGAAGGCTATTATAAGCCGAAACTAGTTGTATTAATCTTATTAAATCTTTATAAGTAATCTCGGTTTTTAAGTCATTAAATCTATTTTTAAAAATGTATCACAACAAACGAGTTGAAGCATATAATTACATATTCATATATATATATATATATATATATTCATCCCTCTTTGACTGACTGAAACTGAGTAACAACTTAATTTAATGGAGCATACATGTTTCGTCAAAAATGACTTCTTCGGGTGTGGTAACACTTCAAGAAATTAAAGAATAAAACATACAAACATTGCATCATTATTATAATAGACTTGTAAACTTAAGTTTAGAAGTTTGTTATTATAATTTATTATATTTGATTTGTTATAATATGTTATTATAATGGCACAGTCTTTTTATGGTTATTTTTTCATATATATATATATATATATATTAGAAAATCATATATCAAATTCAAAATAACAGTATTCATGTTAAATCTCATTTTACCTTCGGAATTCAAGTGCTGATAAGCGCAGAAATCATAATGGATGAAAACACGAAGGAATAATTGTAAGTTACAGTGCACACTCTTCCTCTTGTGGCATTCTCATATTGAATAATGTCACGTCTGTCAGTTGAAAAATCAGCGACAATAATTTCTTCTTTTATTTGCATTGGCAAACAAACAAACTTACCGTAGTTCTTTTGCACGGAGACAAAGCATCTCCTGAAACACTTCACTTAAAATTCTGAAAACTTCCAGCAATATAAACAGAATTATATCTATCTAGTTCTGGGCGCTTGGTTGCAGATAATGCTGCAGGATTTATTTTCGTGTATAATTTAATGATTATACACGAAACCTCAGTATTTTAAGGGTTCTAAATTATCACTAGATCCTGAGTAATTCACTCGGTGTGCTTGCAGCTGAATTAACTGCGATCATGAGGAGGGGTCTGGATATTTTCTCGCAGAAATTCCGGTTTTTGATGCCTCCAAACAGACACAAGAACCAGAAGACCAAAATCAATATACAAAAGTAAGAGAGATAAGAAAGGTGTATCAATAAACGATCCTATTCCGTCAGATTTTTTCTTTAAAAATAATATTTATTACACAACAATACTGAAAAAACACATACAAAATTTAAATACTGTAAAATAATTTAGTAAATCTTATTTGTTAAATTATTCTGTGAAGTATTTCAATATCACTCCCACCATCAGCCCCATTACCACTTTCTCCATAGAACTACAAATCAAAAGCAGTGATTTAAAAAAGATAAATCAGATATCTTGTTGGGCAAAAGCAACCGTCTTCTTCTTCCATTCAACTGCCAATTAAAGCAGTGATTTAAAAAAAATCGCCTTACTTACGTCTTCGGCAAACTAACTCTCTTCTATAATCGAACAACCAGCAAAGGTAGCGATTTCAAAAGTATAATCCAATTTTCCTCTTCGGCAAAAACATCCATCTACTTTCCATCTTACTACCACTAAAGGAAGTGGCTTTAGAAAGATAAATTGCCCTTCCACTTATAAAGGCAGTGAATTCAAATGCGTATCCACCCTTCCTATTCGGCAAGAGCTACTATCTTCTTCGATCTTCTCAGATTATAAAAGATATAAAGCCCTTCCTCTTAGGCAAAACGAAAACACCTTCAGCAAGAGAGAAGACAAGTAGTTTAATGAAAAACAAAGTCTTCAGAAACTGATAAAATCCATTACAGCTCCACCGGATGGAACTTCAATAAAATTCATTATTTTAAGCATAACTCAGATATAATGTAGATAGTTTGAATTTCAGCACAGTAACAATCAGTGAGGGGTGGAAATATATCCAACTGCATTTGTTACAATGCCGTTCGTTGTTTGACCAGGATTTAAAATGCAGTAAGGATTTCGCTAAATTTACGAATTTCTTATATTGTATTTTATATTGTTTCTTATTAATCCACAGTTTTTTCACTTTTTTGTATATATATATATTTCTTTTAACACGTTCATTGCCAAGCTGAAAATTGGAATTTCGTGTGGAGGCCAATTTTTTTTTAATTTTTTATTTAGTTAGCGACGTCCACGCGATATCGCGTGATTGGCAATGAACGTGTTAAGGTGGCACTTAGCAAAACTCTGTGAAGCATTTATAGAAATCAAACCTAAATTACCAACTTAATCCAGAAGTGGATCAACAATAACACCAACAACAATACAATACAAGAAACTCAGTTGAAAAAAGAAGTAATGCCCTCAATTATTGCGTCATGATTACGAATCTGATGGAAGCCACTATAAATTCTCTCAACAGAGGCATTTTCCCGAGCCAGCGGACTATGAAGACATAGAAAAACTGGATGAATTAAGAAGTGCTATAAATCTTTAATTTCTCAATTCTCCTAATATATTTCGAAAGAATACATTCAGAAGCTGATTGCTATGGAGAATGTGAAAAAATTGGTCATAGTTTGAATCTGGGAGGGTGATGGTGGGATTTCATCCATGGTTCAATGGCTTCGCAGTGCAGCGCTTAATCCGCTATTCATTGTGAATGGCTGAATTACCCTGCATTGTAGTTTGGGCGACAGGTCGGTGAAAACTGGCCACAGTGACCTTCACGATCGATTGGATTTCGGCACGTGTGGGACGGATGGAGAAATGTGTAATGAACAACTTCGTCCGGAGGTGAGGAAACAGAGGAGGGCACAAGTTGGAGGAATTCAGTTGGGGAAGACGCTGGACTGAATGAGATGGAAAGGCAAGAGTAGTTGGGATTACGTTGTGGAATTGTTCGGTGTATTAAGTCAGTTACATTCGTGTAACTGTCTGTTTACTGGAGAGTTGCATTTCGAATTCGTTTGCTTTGGGAGGAGGGGAGGGAAAAATAAAAATTCAATTATCAATTTAATAAGAACGACTGGTTGTTTCGATTTGTCACCATGATTCAATTTCTGTTATTAATTAGCTTTAATTTTGGCATTTCCTTCGTTATTATTCAATTATTAAATTCGATAATTGTTTAGTGTTCTGCAGCTGTAGGTTCCTCTTTATCAGAACGTTTGGCTAATAGATGGCGCTCCTTGCTACAATTGGAATAATTACAAAAGAATTCAGAATTATGATATATAAGGACCATAATGAGGGATGGGCCCAGGGACACTAAAGTCTCGGAATCCTCATTCCTCGGTAAAAGTGTAAGTATGGCCCAGAGTTCACGGACAATTCCTCGCCGAAAATTCATCAAGAGAAAATTCATCGAGAGTAAATTTATTGGAAAGAAAATTCATGCACAGGAAAACTCATTGAGAGAAAAATTTATAGCTAGGAAAAGTAATCGGGGGAAAAATTCCCTGAAAGCATTATTCGCTAGAAAATTGAAATGATATTGCATTGATACTGATATATATAAATATATATATGAAAAGTAAATGCAATGCAAGATAAATTTCACAAAATATAGTTTTTTTATGTATTTATTTAATATTTGTTTGCATTATTATTATTATTATTATTATTATTATTATTATTATTATTATTATCTGAGACCTCCAGGGAGTCCAGGAGTCATCGAGGGAGGCTGTAAATCACCCAACGCAGCTACCATACCTTCCCTTAACTTCATTTAAGCACTCACTACCCCAAAGGGGAAATTATTCCACTTATTCACTGTTCTCTGGGAGAAAAACCTAGCTCTTAACCCTTTCTTGACTGAGAACAACCTTAACTCTCCCCGCCTTCCATAATTAGAAAACTTTCATCATTTGATATCCTATAACACCCATTCAAAAGTTTATAGTCCTCTATCATATCACCCCTCTTTCTCCTGTTACCCAGAGTCTGTAATCCACATACTCGCAATCCCTCCTCATAATCTAAATGCCCTAATTCAAATTGCACCTTCTTTGCTTCTTTTTTTTATCCCCTTGGAGCCTGTGAGACCCAATCTGCGCACAGTAATCCAAGTGTGGTCTTATCAAAGTCTTATAAAAAGGCAAAGTTATTTCCTTATTCTTACATGTGAAGGTTGGCTTCAACACAGCAATTATCTTCTGAGATGTATTTGTAACTTTTGCTATGTGACCTTTTAACTTTCAATTCTTATCCACCAATTCACTAATATCCTTTGCCATTTCAGTTTCTTGTAGCATAACCCCGCCAATATAATATGCCGCTGGAACTCTAATCACGCCAAAGTGCATACATTTACACTTACTAACATTAAACTGACAGCCATTTTCCTTAGCCCAGATTTCCAGTCTATTCAACTCATTTTGTAATTGCTGAATATCAGTAGCATCCCTGATTTCCCTGCCTATCCTCGCATCATCAGCAAACAATTGCAAATCTGATGATAGATCCTGCTTGATGTCATTAATCTACAGATTGAACAATAATGGCCAAAGGACTGAACACTGAGGTACACCACTGGTTACCTTAAATCTGGCTGATTTACACCTACTGTATACCACTTTTTTGATATCTGTCTGTCAACCATCCCCTGATCCAAGTCAATAGATTATCTTTTAGTCCCATACTTCTCCAGTTTACACAATAGCCTTTCGTGTGGTATCCTAAATGCCTTAGAAAAATCCAACATTATCATACTGTATCCATTCCCTTTATCAAACTCGGCGTAGCATTGTTATACAATATGAGCAAATTGCTAAAACATGACATTCCTTTAGTAAACTCATACTGTTCCCTATGGAATGCTTGTCTACCCATTTCTGGAAGTGTGTTTTTACCAACTTCTCTAAAATCTTCACTAAAACACCAGAGACACTAATAGGTCGGTAGTTAGACACATGAGCTTTTGCACCACTCTTGTGCAAAAGCTCAATCATACATTCCTTCCATTCCTGTAATATCATTCCTGAGCTCAGACTCAAGTTATACAAATGTGTGAAAGGCCTAGCCAATTCAGCTGAACATTCCTTTAACAAACGGGCAGATATTCCATCTGTCCCTATTGACGAATTCGTATCCAGGTTATGCAAGAGCGCTTCAACCTCATTTTCATGAACCACTAACTCTTCATCCAGAGTAGCAGTAGCACCATTCACCATGCTACATACATCTGGTTGATATATCTGAGCAAATTTAGCACTCATTAACAGAAAAATCTCCTTAGCTTCTGACACTCGTGTACCATCTGCATTCAATAAGGTTATTCTCCCACATTTGTTATTTCTTTTACTTGCGGCATAACGATAAAATTCTTTTGGATTGCCTTTAGCTTGCACGGCCAATTTTTTTTCATACTCCGTTTTAGCGTTAACCTAAACTTTACATATTTCATAACTACTCTCACTCTTATTCTCAATTTTCTTTCCGCATCATCTTCTTTTTGTGGATCTCTTATTACATTTATCAGTCGGATCCTTCTATCTGAAAAGTTTTGCATACTCCACGATTTTAAAATTGATAATTGGCCCATTTTGAGATTTAGGAAAATTGTCACTTTTTTGAACTAAACCAGTTTACTTCCATGCTCCATGCTTCGTTCAGAGAGAAATACTCTTTTCAATGATGGAGAAGAAGTTAATCATTTCTCTGTATTCCCTTGTAAACAGGTTCAACAATTCCTCTGTAGACATGTTCAACTTTTCTCAAACATTCTATTGAAATTTAGAGCGAGGTAGACCTCGATGATTCTAGATTTACTAGAACCTCAACGCAAAACTACTTCCTTCCCCATTCTTTGCTATATAATAGTAATGCATACTTTGGCTATTTTCTTTTTCAACACAGTTTTTTCTACACAACGCTTGGAAAGAAATTAGCGGACACCATAGTCTGAAGAACAACATGCCTGATGCCCACCTTAATAAGATGGGTGTCAGGGATGACTGCAGCAATCCTACGGAACATATTTTCAACAAACGTACGATAGATCAACGGGAATTTTGGATCATTTTTTTCTATGCGCATTTAACCAGGTTCTAGATTGTTTTGAGGCAGATATCCCTTGACCTCACCGGAAGTTCCAGTTCGTCACTTCCGAAGAAACCTCCTAATGTAGGAAGTACGGCATTCTCCAGAATGTTCAGATACCTCTCGGAGTTCAGTATTCGTGGCGCCACAAACCGAGATTCGAAGTCAAACCAGCTTTGGACCTGGGTTTGTGTGGAAATAAGGTGAGACAGGACCATATCATCACTCTGCCAGTTCCGAATTTTCTTCGGAGTTGTTTTGTAGATTCACAAAACTGGACTTTTTTTCTTACGAGCTTATTCTGTTCCCATTTTTTGTTGATCTATCCAAATCCAAATTTAACGATAAAGTTCAGATGGTCATCTCTGCTTCCACTCTTCGCATTAACATTGTCCTTATGGGGGTGCGGGATATTTAGTACCCCGCTGACCAGACGGATTAGTGCCTTCTGTCAGGGCACATTCATACGTGTATGTGCCCTGACAGGTCACAGCATTGTTAAGACAGAGAAGAATTCGTGTTGGGGTAAAAAATCTGTCTTCCCGTCAAATAGATGGATGTTGTAATGGATGTTGGAGTGGTAGCGCAAGTGATTCAATGCGCCATTCATTGCGCACAACTATATACAGGGTGTTCGAGATAAATTTGACATATTTATAATTAATTATATTTTTCCGTAAGTTACATGTATTAACACACACTTCTCTTCATTTAAAAGTTTGGACCCTTCTTCATTCATATACAAGATGTCAGAAAGGATGGATAGCTGGAACCCACCTGAATCATGGAAGAGAATAACTTGTATCATGATGATTCGTGCCCGCCATCAAAATAAGGATATTACGACTGCTGCCCAATGCTCCCTGAATACAGTAAAAACAATCAGGCATGAACTAGAGACTTGCAATGGTGACTACGAGGATGTAGCAAGAAGAAAGATCCCTAGCAGACGATCTGATTGCGTTCGTACAGCAGAATTCCTCGCAAATCTGCAGGAACAGGTGTTGAAGAACCCTGGCATTGGAATTCGGACTTTGTTCGTGGAGTTGCTAACTGTAGTCAAGCACTGGATAACAAGGGTAGCCAATGGTAGGCCGTATGTATGGCAGCAGGATTCGGCCCCTTGCCACACCTCTGGGAAAAGTCAAAAATGGTTGTCTGAAAATTTCTACGACTTCACCAGTCCAAATGTTTGGCCTCCAAACTCCCCAGACCTTAACCCCATGGATTATTTTGTATGGGGCGCAGTTGAAAAAGACACCAATCGCACTTCCAGTAATACAAAAGCCCAGTTAATGGATAAAATTAAAACAGTTTTTGCGGCCCTTCCCAGGGAGACTGTAGCATCAGCTTGTTCGAGGTTCCGAAGCAGAATTGAAGCTGTGATCGATGCTACTGGTGGTTATTTTGAGTAAATCTTGTTGACAGTATTGTAATTAACTCTGCCTGTAATGTTTTTTTGTCAATTCATTAAATTTAATAGATACAAAGAAGATTTTCTTTTTCCTTACTAAACTGTCAAATTTATCCCGAACACCCTGTATTTCTAAGGGCGTTTGTCGAATTCCCCGAATTCATAACAACAGTTTACAACGAATGCTTAAAAAAGAGGTCGATTTCCTTTAGTATGGAAACGCTCTAAAATACCCATAATCAAATCCCAAACAGAAACATCAGACGAAATTAGCAAATACAGGTCATTCACTTTCATGAACGTTGCTGGTAAGGTGCTAGAAAAGCTTCCGATAAACCGAATAATGCACTATGTCTACTCAAGAAAAATGAAATAAATTTAGCCAGGAACAGGTTAACTTAGCTCAGCCTACTCAGCTATACTCGCAAGTCGTTAAAAACAATGATAAAAACTAAGGCGAATCTGAACACACACTTTAGCTATAAATTAATAGTGAAACCGATAGCTCAACTAAACAGCGAAGAAACCAAAAAAATATCAGAAAATAAAAAATAGACCCAAGAAAAATAAAACTCGGAATAAAAAAAATGAAAAGTATTAATTACGGAGGAGTCTTAATGAATCCAAAGAAAAGACTGACATAGAATTGCTACATATCGAGATCTCTAAAGAATGCAAAGACGCTATTATTTTAATGGTTATATAGCCTACTTTCGTTTAGGAGTGTCCCTTTTTTACAATGTCTTTGGCACTTTACCCAAAAATTAGAGCATTACCGAAGTGTTATAAAACTAATACACGAAGAATAAATATAGGAGAAATTTTGGACACTTTTTTGGATGCTGTTTTCTGTCTCTTTATTTCCGCAATGTGCCATCATATGATGTTAAGCCGTTAAAGGAAAAGTTTTTTTTTTGGGTGGGGGAAGTAGGGGTAAAGCAATGTGGAGCAATTATTTGAAAAACAACCGGGGGTTTTAATATATGTATAATATTATTATTAGTAAGGGTGGGTAGGGAGCGTTTTGGGAGGAGGTAAGAGAAGGATCTGAAGATAGAAATTATTTCTTGGAGAATAGGAGGGATTTAACGGAAAAAAGTCAGGATTGGGAGTCAAAGACAAGGATGCAAAGACACATTAGTAGCAAATCCCAGTAAGAAACATTTTCAATGATAATTATATATGATATTCCAGGAGAAATTGATACGAACAAGGCAATTGACTCAATCCGCATGCAGAATGAAGAACTCTTCAGTGGCGATACAGAGATGACAAAGAAATTCATCATGACAAATAAAAAAACGAACAAGAGAAACTGGATTATAGAATTCTATCCAATTGTGAGGATCAATTGCTGAAAACCGGTGTTAAAATGTCGTGGAAAATTTGCCATTGTGCAGACTATTTAAGCGTTCTGAGGTGCTTTAACTGCAATAAATTTCACTATCGTACACGAGACTACAGGGGAAAACTAACTGTCCATTCTACTATAAAGAACGTAAATTCAGCGAGTTCCAAAGAAATAAGTCTGATGAGCTGCATAAATTGCCAAAATCACAACAAGAATGCCAAAAAACGACTGCAAACGCAAAACCATATGGTACTAAGCAAAGACTGCCGCGCATGCAACTACTATATATAACTCAAAATTCAAAACACAGATTATGGAAAGCAATAAAGAAACAGAAACAGCAATAGTTTTATGGCATGCCTTCAAATAAATCTTCAGCGCTCTATCAAGGCTGTAAATAAGTTAACAGAAATCATAAATAGAAAAAATATATATGACTAACATTAATACAAAAACCCAACAACATCAACAACAAAATATGCGGCTTCCCAACTAATTATAAAATATTTTCCAAAGGATCAGAAAGAAAGAGATCTGCAATAATCGTTGTCAATCCTGAAGTCGAGGCAATATTATCAATGTGAACTCGGTACTTATCGAAATTACGTACAGAGGAATTAAAACTTTTGCTGCAGGTATGTATGTATCTAAACTATCACAACCAGATATAAAATACGACTTAGAAAAATGGGTAACATCATGCATATTACCATCAACCACGACCTAATTCTTGAGAATAGATAGTAACGCCCACTCAATTTAATGGTTTAGCGACAGCACAAAACAATACGGGTAAAAATTTGGAAGAGTTCGTAACATCAAATTCCCTACACATACTAAACGACGACTGTAACACTCCGTCATTTGAAAACACCAGAGGAAGCAGCTTCATCGATCTAACAATGGTAAACAGCGCTATTTTACCCCCCGTTTCTGAATGGAAATACGAAGAAGAGGAAAGCTGTTCTGACCATCGCATATTAAGTTTCATCGTCAGTAACAAAAATTTAAACGGGATAGACAACAAAAACCACCGCATTAGCATCAAATACTTCACCGATAAAACCAACCTAGAGAAATTTATAAAAGCATTAAAAAGGGAATTTTCACTCTTAATTTCAGAACATCACTTTAATGCGAACAGCGAAAAACAGCTCATCTTAGACAAAAACCTAGCACAAGGCCATATAGACTTCCTTGCTTCTGCACTTCCATGAGGTCTGAAAAAATCCAGCGATCAAACACTCAGAACAACCAAGAAGCTAAACATCGAAGGAAGAAAATCAGTACCTTGGTGGAACGACGAACTAACAGTCCTAAGAAAACGTGTCAACGCACTCAGATGACGATTATACCAAAGAACATACAATAACCAAGATTTACGAGAGAGAGCAGAAGACAGAACTACTATAAAGCCAAATACAGCTATCAGTCCAAAATTACAAACGCTAAAACAGAATCAAGGAAAAATTTTTGTACAGTTTCAACCGTATCCAATCCTTGGAATTGCATATATAAATTAGCAGCAAACAAGACCAAGACAACACCTGTATTATCAACCATCAAGAAAACAGACGAACGGCATCTATACTAAAAACTTAGCAGAAACTGCAGCTATTATGTTAAACAAGTTTAAGAACATTTCTTCATCTGTTAAATAACAGATGAAGAAATCCACAAAACCTACAGACAAAGAATGAAAACAGACACAGACGCTCATGACGACGACTTTTTTTTTTTACAACTAAAGGAATCGAGTCAGTATTAAGATCAATGGATCCAAGAAAAACTCCTGGAGAAGATGTAATAACCAGTGATATACAGGGTGTTCGGGATAAATTTGACATATTTATAATTAATTATATTTTTCCGTAAGTTACATGTATTAACACACACTTCTCTTCATTTAAAAGTTTGGACCCTTCTTCATTCATATACAAGATGTCAGAAAGGATGGATGGCTGGAACCCACCTGAATCATGGAAGAGAATAACTTGTATCATGATGATTCGTGCCCGCCATCAAAATAAGGATATTACGACTGCTGCCCAATGCTCCCTGAATACAGTAAAAACAATCAGGCATGAACTAGAGACTTGCAATGGTGACTACGAGGATGTAGCAAGAAGAAAGATCCCTAGCAGACGATCTGATTGCGTTCGTACAGCAGAATTCCTCGCAAATCTGCAGGAACAGGTGTTGAAGAACCCTGGCATTGGAATTCGGGCTTTGTTCGTGGAGTTGCTAACTGTAGTCAAGCCCTGGATAACAAGGGTAGCCAATGGTAGGCCGTATGTATGGCAGCAGGATTCGGCCCCTTGCCACACCTCTGGGAAAAGTCAAAAATGGTTGTCTGAAAATTTCTACGACTTCACCAGTCCAAATGTTTGGCCTCCAAACTCCCCAGACCTTAACCCCATGGATTATTTTGTATGGGGCGCAGTTGAAAAAGACACCAATCGCACTTCCAGTAATACAAAAGCCCAGTTAATGGATAAAATTAAAACAGTTTTTGCGGCCCTTCCCAGGGAGACTGTAGCATCAGCTTGTTCGAGGTTCCGAAGCAGAATTGAAGCTGTGATCGATGCTAATGGTGGTTATTTTGAGTAAATCTTGTTGATAGTATTGTAATTAACTCTGCCTGTAATGTTTTTTTGTCAATTCATTAAATTTAATAGATACAAAGAAGATTTTCTTTTTCCTTACGAAACTGTCAAATTTATCCCGAACACCCTGTATATAGTTATATATATATATATATATATATATATATATATATATATATATATATATATATATATATATATATATATATATATATATATATATATAAATTGCCTCACATAAACGATACATAAAAACGTTGTATTTTTTCAAGTTGTCCAACTGGCGTGCCATTGTTCATTGCAATTGTACGTGCAGGTTCACGTGAACGCCAATATTGAATAACTGCAGCATGGCTATCTGGGATGTTATAACTTAAATTGTTGTTTAAGTGGACCAGGTTCAGCAGGATTTCCCTTGATTCTACAATTTTCCTCTCAAACTCATCATCACAGTGAAAGATATTTTCTGATCTATTCCAGCAAACGGAGTGGCTTTGTTGGTCATCATCAGGATTATTTGAAAAAAGAACATGACTGGTTAACGCAGTTGCATGAGATCTTTTATAAGCGATGTTTCTCTAATGCTCTTCTATCCGTTGTTCAATAGATTTGTTTGTTTGTCCAAAGTATGGGATATTGCAATCGCACAACAATTTATATACTCCAGGGTACTTAAGGTTATGATGAGTAGGTTTTGGATGGCTGATTAGAGAACGGATTTTAGGAAGTGTGGTGAAGAAGGTCCTGATATTATATATTTTAAGGACTTTAGCTATTTTTTTGGAGACTGTGCTAATTTATGGGATGGAGATGCTGCCTTTAAAATTACTAGTTCCTGTGGTGCACTGTCTAGGAGGATCCAGAAGAAATTTCCTAACCGTTTTTTCAGAGTAAGCATTCTGTTTAAAGATAAGTGAGAGTTGATTTATTTCTTTTTGTAGTTCATCTTGTTCATTCAAGAGAGAGCGTGCTCTGTGTCCTAAGGTACATATATAGTTCCGAGTTTTTGTGGTTGAAAATGATGAGAAAGATTATGCAGATATCTATTGGTATGCGTAGGTTTTCTGTACATATAGATTTTTAATCTTTCAGAGAATCGTGTAAGCATAACATCCAAGAAAGGTAAGGAGTTATTATTTTCTAGATCAGCAGTAAATTTTATATTAGGATGTTGGATTTTGAAAAGAAAGCCATATCTTCCTTCTCATTTAAACCAAAAGTTTGGAAAAGATATGCTGATGATATATTCATTATTTGGAATCACGAGCACCCATCTCTCACAGATTTTCTTCGTCATCTAAACATCCAACATCCTAATAAAAAGTAGCATCTCCATTCCATACATTAGCACAGTCTCCAAAAAAATAGCTAAAGTCCTTAAAAAATATGATATCAGGACCATCTTCACCACACTTCCTAAAATCCGTTCTCTAATCAGCCATCCAAAACCTACTCATCACAACCTTAAGTACCCTGGAGTATATAAATTGTGGTGCGATTGCAATATCCCATACTTTGGACAAACAAACAAATCTATTGAACAACGGATAGAAGAGCATAAGAGAGACATCTCATACAAAAGATCTCATGCAACTGCGTTATCCAGTCATGTTCGTTTTTCAAATAATCCTAATGATGACCAACAAAGCCATTCCGTTTGCTGGAATAGATCAGAAAACATCTTTCGCTGTGATGATGAGTTTGAGAGGAAAATTGTAGAATCAAGGGAAATCCTGCTGAACCTGGTCCACTGAAACAACAATTTAAGTTATAACATCCCAGATAGCCATGCTGCAGTTATTCAATATTGGCGATTCACTGATCATTCTGTCACACACACTCACACACACACACACACACAAACACACACACACACACACACACATATATATGTGTGTGTGTGTGTGTGTGTGTGTGTGTGTGTGTGTGTGTGTGTGTGTGTGTGTGTGTGTGTGTGTGTGTGTGTGTGTGTGTGTGTGTGTGTGACAGAATGATCAGTGACTCGGTTAACATACCATAGTTTTATGAAGAATTAAATGACTAGAACCGAGATTTAAGTAAAAAGGTTTTAATATAAACACGCTACCAGTTTCGGCCTGTAACTGCCTTCTTCAGGTGACATTATAAAAGAAAAAACACTAAACATTGATTTAAAAGACTATGAACAACACAGACAGTCTTTATACATAATTAGCATGAAAACGTTGTAGTTGTATTTGAAGCTGTTCTTTTGTTTGTTGCATTTTTGGGAGAGTGCATGTTTGCTGCATCACGTGAGCGCCAGTACATGATTACAGCTGAATGACTATCTGGGAGGTTGTAGCTTAAGTTGTTATTTAGATGAACAGGATTGAAGATGATTTCTCTCGATTCCACAATTTTTCTCTCTATTTCGTCACTGCAACGGAAGATGTTTGTAGATTTTTCCCAGCAGACTTTGTGACTTTGGTTATCATCATTAGGATTAGCCGAGAAAAGGATATGACTTGATAATGCATTCGCTCGCTGTCTCTTGTAAGTAATGTCTCTCGTGTGTCTTCCATACGCATTTCGACAGATTTGTCTGTCTGCCATAAATAAGGAATATCGCAGTCACATAATATTCTATATAGACTAGGGTATTTGAGTTGATGATGACAAGGTTTTGGGTGGCTAATTAAGGAACGGATCTTCGAAAGTGGAGTGAACAAGGTTCTGATATTTTATTTTCTTAGAACTTTTGCTAATTTGTGTGAAACAGTACTTATGTAAGGAATAGATATATTGCCTTTGAATCTATTTGTTTCTTCTGAGTGATGTCTAGGAGGATTAAGAAGAAATTTGTCAATGATTTTCTTGAAATATCCATTAACTTCGAAAGAAGTTTTCTGATGGTTTATTTCTGAAAGCAGTTCATTTGGGTCATCAAGAAGAGAACGGGCTCTATTTCCCAAGGTGGAAATTATTCCAAGCTTATGAGGAGGAAAATGATGAGACTGGCTGTGCAGATATCTGTTGGTATGTGTGGGCTTTCTATATATCGATATTTTTAGTTTACTAGAAGAGCGAGTCAATTTGACATCAATAAAAGGCAAGGAATTATCCGTTTCAAGCTCAGCAGTAAACTTAATACTTTGATGTCGGCTATTGAGATGTTCGAAGAAAACCATAAAGGATTCATGTCCATGGCTCCAAATAATGAAGACATCATCTACTTAGCGTTTCCAAACTTTAGGTGTTAAAATAAAGGAGGAGATAGCCTTGGTTTCAAAATCCTCTAAGTAAATATTTGCGAGTACAGGGGATAAAGGATTACCCATAGCCGGCAATGATTTTGTTTGTATATATTATCTTGAAATTTGAAGTAACCGGACCTGATGCAATGTGTAAGCAAGGCTAACATTTTTTTGGATAACTTGTCCTTGAGTAATGTTAGGACTTCATCTGTAGGGACATTAGTGAACAAAGAAGTTATGTCCAAGCTAGCCATGATGTCATTTTCATCAACTGTAATATCCTTGATGTATGTAACAAATTCTGTAGTGTTCTTAATAAAGGATGGTGACTTCCCTGAAAACCGTTTGAGGTGTTTGGCAAGATATTTTGAAAGTTTGTATGTAGGAGAATCGATACCTTCTACAATTGGGCGTAATGGGGTGTTCTCTTTATGGATTTTAGGAACACCATATATGCGAGGAATTAACGGATGGAGAGAGCGTAGAGATAAACGAACGTTTCGGGATTATTCAGTTGTTGTTTTTAATAAGTTGTTTGTACGATTTTGAAGTTCACGAGTTGGATCTCTCTCAAGTATTGAGTAGGTATCATTATGTAGTAATTCAACCATTTTATTCTGGTAATCTTCAGCGTTCAGGATGACTGTTGCATTTCCTTTATTCGCAGGGAGGATGATTATATCTCTGTTGTTTTTTAAACTTTTAATAGCTTTGCGTTCAGTTGAAGTAATGTTGTCTACAGGTGGTTTTGCGTTATTGATAATAAAGATTGATTCAATACGTAGAATGTTTGCATCTTGTGAAGGGAGAAAAGAAGCAGCTTTTTCTATTTTTGTAAGTAGTGTCTCCTTTGGTATTAATTTTGGGGAAGGAATAAAGTTTAGACCTTTACTAAGGATGCTTTGTTCTACATCTGAAAGTATATACGAGGATTTGTTGATAACAACTTTGTCAATATTGATGTGTGGTTTTGAGTTCCTCTTATTTTGTAATCTCTTTAATGTTTCAAATTTACTTATAAGATTTACTTTGTTATCATATTAGGATCGGACTAAACATCAACAGGTTGGTCTTCTTAAAACGTTGCAAATTCCATGCTATCTTTCCTAAATTTATATGCTTTAAAGAAAACATAACAACTGAACGTGCGAAGAGAATCTATCATAAAGTTAAATTAGACCTGCTGTCTGAAGGAATATCGGATACTAAACGCACTCTCGCTTTTCTTTTCAATAAAAAAAGAACCATAGCTGAAAAACTGGAAGAATGTCTAGATAATGAAAGTTGGCATACCTTTAATTCATACTGTGAATCTTAAGCAGCCAGAATACAATACGATAACAAAGCAAATCTTATAAGTAAATTTGAAACATTAAACAGATTACAAAATAAGAGGAACTCAAAACGACACATCAATATTGACAAAGTCGTTATCAACAAAACCTCCTATATACTTTCAGATGTAGAACAAAGCATCCTTAGTAAAGGTCTAAACTTTATTCCTTCCCCAAAATTAATACCAAAGGAGACACTACTTACAAAAATAGAAAAAGCTACTTCTCTTCTCCCTCCACAAGATGCAAAACCTCTACGTATTGAATCAATCTTTATTATCAATAACGCAAAACCACCTGTAGACAACATTACTTCAACTGAACGCAAAGCTATTAAAAGTTTAAAAGACAACAGAGATATAATCATCCTCCCTGCGGATAAAGGAAATGCAACAGTCATCCTGAACGCTGAAGATTACCAGAATAAAATGGTTGAATTACTACATAATGATACCTACTCAATACTTGAGAGAGATCCAACTCGTGAACTTCAAAATCGTACAAACAACTTATTAAAAACAACAACTGAATTATCCGGAAACGTTCGTTTATCTCTACGCTCTCTCCATCCGTTAATTCCTCGCATATATGGTGTTCCTAAAATCCATAAAGAGAACACCCCATCACGCCCAATTGTAGAAGGTATCGATTCTCCTACATACAAACTTTCAAAATATCTTGCCAAATACCTCAAACGGTTTTCAGGGAAGTCACCATCCTTTATTAAGAACACTACAGAATTTGTTACATACATCAAGGATATTACAGTTGATGAAAATGACATCATGGCTAGCTTGGACATAACTTCTTTGTTCACTAATGTCCCTACAGATGAAGTCCTAACATTACTCAAGGACAAGTTATCCAAAAAAATGTTAGCCTTGCTTACACATTGCATCAGGTCCGGTTACTTCAAATTTCAAGATAATATATACAAACAAAATCATTGCCGGCTATGGGTAATCCTTTATCCCCTGTACTCGCAAATATTTACTTAGAGAATTTTGAAACCAAGGCTATCTCCTCCTTTATTTTAACACCTAAAGTTTGGAAACGTTATGTGCATGATGTCTTCATTGTTTGGAGCCATGGATATGAATCCTTTATGGTTTTCCTCGAACATCTCAATAGCCGACATCAAAGTATTAAGTTTACTGCTGAGCTTGAAACGGATAATTCCTTGCCTTTTATTGATGTCAAACTGACTCGCTCGTCTAGTAAACTAAAAATATCGATATATAGAAAGCCCACACATACCAACAGATATCTGCACAGCCAGTCTCATCATTTTCCTCCTCATAAGCTTGGAATAATTTCCACCTTGGGAAATAGAGCCCGTTCTCTTCTTGATGACCCAAATGAACTGCTTTCAGAAATAAACCATCAGAAAACTTCTTTCGAAGTTAATGGATATTTCAAGAAAATCATTGACAAATTCCTTCTTAATCATCCTAGACATCACTCAGAAGAAACAAATAGATTCAAAGGCAATATATCTATTCCTTACATAAGTACTGTTTCACACAAATTAGCAAAAGTTCTAAGAAAATACAATATCAGAATACAATATCTCGGCTAATCCTAATGATGATAACCAAAGTCACAAAGTCTGCTGGGAAAAATCTACTAACATCTTCCGTTGCAGTGACGAAATAGAGAGAAAAATTGTGGAATCTAGAAAAATCATCTTCAATCCTGTTCATCTAAATAACAACTTAAGCTACAACCTCCCAGATAGTCATTCAGCTGTAATCATGTACTGGCGCTCACGTGATGCAGCAAACACGCACTCTCCCAACAATGCAACAAACGAAAGAACAGCTTCAAATACAACTACAACGTTTTCATGCTAATTATGTATAAAAGACTGTCTATGTTGTTCATAGTCTTTTAACCCTCAATGTTTAGTATTTTTTCTTTTATAATGTCACCTGAAGAAGGCTGTTACAGGCCGAAACTTGTAGCGTGTTTATATTAAAACCTTTTTACTTAAATCTCGGTTCTAGTCATTCAATTCTTCATAAAAAAAATAAATTAATTAAAAAAAAAAAATATATATATATATACAGTATATATATGATCAATGATGATTGACTCGGTGAGTAGATATGTACATGTTTTTTTGACTGACTGAAAACGGAGAAAAGAAACAAGTTAATTAATTACTTGGAAACACACAATGACTTCTTCAGGTGCGAGAACACGTAAAGTAAATGAAAAAACCATAAAACACAGTGCCATTATAATAACAGACTTCTAAACTGAAGTTAATTTTGAATTGTCGTTATAGTCTGCTTGACTCGCATAGTTCTGTCATTAGATACTGGCGTACGCGTGATCTCATACGCTCGCCTTTGCTCAAACTTATCTTCAGTTTACAAGCCTGTTGTTATAATGGCGCAGTGTTTTTTTTTTTTTTTTTTTAATTTGCTTTAAATGTCACTACACCTGAAGAAGTCGTTTTGACGAAAGATGTTGTGTGCTTCATTAAAATAACTTAATATCTATTTTCTCGGTTTCAATCAGTCAAAAAAAAGATGAATGTATATATATGTTAAAGAACCGAGCTATTTTAAATATAAACCTGGTTTTTTACTCCATTTCCCAAGTAAGCAAACAGACATACAAGTCAAGTTTGCACCTGCAAGTGTTGCAAGTCTAGCTGACCCTCAAGGTAGTGCAAGTCTAAGGCAACTTGTGGTAAAGTTAGAATAAGCTCTGATCACTAATCTTAATATTTACCCTTAATGCAAAGCACATCTCCTTGAGGAGATGTATGATGCTTTGTAATAGAGGGAAGGGGCCACTACCCAGACCGGTTTCGACCTTTATTGAGGTCTCATCAGTGGGAGCCAGGCTAGAAATACTAATTTTAAGTAATACAGAGCTTATAAGTTTTTTTTATCAAAACAAGTTACCAAAAGGTGCTCTGACCTTATTAAATAAAAATCTCAGGATGAAAGATAGATGTTTTTTTACCTTGGGATACCCGAGGTAAAAAAACTCTCTACATATATATATATATATATATGTAGAGAGTTTTATATATATATATATATACATATATTCATCTCCCTTTCACTGACTGAAACCGAGTAACAAGTTAATTTACTGGAGCACACAAAAATGTTTCTTCAAAAATGACTTCTTCAGATGTGGTAACATTTAAAGCAAATTAAAAAAAAAATAAAACATAAAAACATTGTGCCATTATAATAACAGACCTTATATAATATATTATGCATATTACGTAATATTTTAGATGGTCTTAAATTTGATCATAACAAAATATCCAAACGACATTGCTTAGTCTTAAATCTTTTTCCCTCTCTCTCTTTCCCTCTCTCGGCAGAAATATATTACAGTTACTGAATAATCCTCATTATATTATCCATACACAAACCAATAAATTCAGTCATTGAATACGATTCTCATATATATGGGACGGCTCTGCTACATGCTCCCTAAACGTACATGACTTAGTGCAGAAATGATCAATTAGATTGAAGAATTATACATTTTGCCATTCATTCTTACAAAGGCGTTCGTTTTCCATGCACCTTTGAAAAATAAATTGAAAAACCAAAGCTTTTCGGAAATGGTATCAATAATTCTCCTGCTCTCTGTTAACTTCGGTGGAACTCGCGATGTCCTCAAATATTCGACACTCCTTCCTAGTCCAACTTCAAGATTACAGAATAAATTCTCGTATTGGCCATCCCTTATGCTGTTGCCCTTTGGAACAATTTCGGTTCCTATGCGTTTACCAAGGAACATAAACCTTCTGAATTCCTTCTTTGCCATGAAAGGTATTAACTTATTATAGGTTGACGGTCCAACCTCTCACTTCTGGGATGTTGCTTTAGCCATATTTATGTTTCCACATTCTTTCAGAAATCTATAACTTATGCATCAGAACTTTTCCCATCGTCGCTTATATTAGATAAATTATTGTTAGTTAAATTGCATCTAACTACTTTCCCAGGTTTATATTTTCCCTGAGAACATCCGTTGAAGTATGTTATTATTTAGCGGTATCGTGTCTCTGTTTATTTTCTCGCTAAAAATAACCGGTTACGTCGCCATGTTATTTATGTGACTGTTCTGCTGAGTGCGCCTCTTTTCCAGTGAAACTTCCTACATTCATGGCGCCTACGTTCAAACTGCTGAAGTGGAAGTTATTCCCATAGTTGCTGTAATCCCTAGGGATCGTGTTTTACCGGAGACGCCCAGTTAAGCAAGACATGACATTTCATCACATGACGCCATGCCATTGTGTTGGTGTCTACGGTTTCAGCTGATACAAAATGGCATTCGGTGTTGGCGAAGTTCCAAATTACCCGTACCGCTTCCTTCTTCCGGCATCAGCTGGACAACTGCTAATGCCGTGCAGTACGTGGAGATGAGGATAGGACATCGCAGTACAGTAGCTTGGGTTTTCCGTATTTACAGCTATGTAGAGGACTTCTGCGGCTTATCCGGCTTTTTATAATTAAACGCCGAGCCTTACTTAACACACGCACCTGCGCACTACCCCTTCCAACACACAAACACACACATACAGATGTCATTCAGATGTGCACTCACGCGTGTGGATCTGCAGGATCTCCGGCGTCGTTTTGTACTTCACATCGTTCATTTGTATCAAATTTTATGAATATCAATAATACAGTCAAATTTGAATGTATTAATAATTTTAATGGACTGTAGGTTCGAGTACTAAGGCATGAGCGATTGTACTCAGAGTTTTGTGGAAACCTTGTGATATTTTCTGTTTTCCAGACAGCGTTTTCGCACATCTCAATGGAGAAATGTGAACACATCTCGTAGAAAATGCAGTTGTCCACCGATGTTCTGGACAGCAGCGCTAAACTATAATTCATTAATACCAGTAGTAGTGGAACGTGCATTCGCAGCTTACTTTGTAAGTTTCTTTTTTATTTTTTTGCTTGCGTCGGGGGGGGGGGGAGAGCACCTGTCTTGAAGAAGAGAGTCAGGACTGAAAATGCTAACCCTACACATTGAGATATAAACTATCTTCGATCTACTTTTCACATCAGTTTCCGTTTAGGATTTTAATTTCCGTTTTGTCTCCAACAATAAAAGGTCTAATTTAAATAGACGAAATGGTTAATGGGAGCAATTTTTCTTTTATCTGGCGACATTTGCTGCAAATTTAGCTTCAAGTACGTTTCTCAAAAATATTATGAGAACGATTATGAGTTCCTTCAAACACAAAAAACTCAAACCGTTTACAGCACCACGCATCCCCGCCCTATGATTTGGGAACATTTAATGAGTGTTGTGGAGAAACACGCAACACTTATTAGTCATTTCAATGTGAAGTAAAGAAATCAAAAATTAAAGCTATGGTTTAAGCCACCCCACTGCAGTATGTTTTTGTTTTCCTTTTCTTTTCAATTATTCATAAAAACAACGCGGATTTCCACTAAAAAGAAGTTTAAACATCCCACACTCACTTAATATTTTCTCCATATATTAAGTTATTTAGTTGGTCGCTCCCACCAGTCGTGTGTTGAGATCCCGTTCGCAAATGTATTTGCGCAGTAACTAAATTTCAGACTGCATTCTCCGATTTCGTGACACAAATTTTCTGCTAAATCAGAGTCAATCATTACAAAGGTTTTTGTAATGATACGTTACAAATAATAATAATTAACATCTTGTCCAGCAATGAATCATCTTGGAAGCTCTCTTTCTCAGGTCTAACTGTAAACTAACAGATTACGAGAGAATCAGGATACCTCGATAGATTCCTCGGAAGAAGAATCTGTCTTCTAATCAATAAATCAATCTTCTAATTTCTCAGAATCATCTTTAGAATTAAATTAAGATGAGTAGCAATTTTTGGATCATTTAGAAATGAAAGACAGAAAAATTTCCGGTTTGAACGAACCAGCTCTTCAGCCAAGAGGGTGTGGGTACAAATTCCACAAAGGACAGATGTTCGCGAATGCCTTCAGGTAGGAGAAGAATTTCATTGCCAAATGTGACTCTACCCATCACCCTGCTTATTTGAGGCCTCAGAGTGGCTCGGGCTTCGTGTTGGACCCGAAGACTACGGTTTCTGAATTACATAAAATTAAGAAAAGAAAAAATATACAAATCAACTCACCAACAATACTAATGCACTTTAGGATTTCTATAAAACCTCTCTTGGGTGGCAGTCACATAAAGAAAATTTTCGGTAAATTCTTCTATTTCTTATAGCTCTACAGTCCAAATCGAGCCTTGGCCTCTTGGATTTATTGCCTTCAACCCTGTCTGCCCAAAACTTTACTTTAGGGATGATGTTGATATCTTGGCTCTATCCATCTGGTTTTTTTTTTACCAATAATTTTACTATTGATTGTCGCCATAAGAACACTAATTTTTCATAAGAAAAACATATCCTGTTCACATTTTGAACTTAATTAAAATGGACATCGTGAGTAGTTTATAAAGCTGATATAACTCTATAACTCATTTTTGTATCTGATTCTCCACAGTCTATTATCATTCACTGGTCGATATATATTTTATTGATTTTCCTTTCAAAAGCTGATATCATGTTCTCCACTGTTGCCATAAATATCCAGATTTCATATCCATATGCAACGGCTGGACGTATTACCGATTTATATATTTTTACTTGTAATGAATATTTTTTTGAATTGATTATCCATGATAAAGAGAGATAGAATTTCAATCACATTTCATATAAACTAAGCGGAATGAGAGCCTAGTTGTTGATCTACAGATGCAAATCTTTTCTGATTCCACTGCAGAGTAGTTCAACTACTTAATTAGGACCATCCATAAAAGAGATGGGTAATAATCCAGTTTTGTGTTGCACTCTACGGGCATGCAAGTTATTCAGATGCTTTTAGCACTTTCTGATGTCGCTGTTATATGAGATGCCAAACACTTGATCTTATGTCATGTAATACTATGTTTCGCCCTCATTTGGAAGGGTTTTTTTACTAATAAATTTTGAGATCATAATTTATCATAATTTCTCCAAAACAGTGTGCTTGTCTGCATAAATTCTACAAGTCAACATATCTTGTAAACTCTCTGTCTCCTTTAATGCATATGAAGACATCTGAGGTGTGTGTGTTAGTCATATTTGTGCGTGCGTGCGTCCATCACATGATCCTCGTAATGTAGTTTAATTTAATATAGATAATAAGCACACGATGTGAAAGCAACACATCCACAGATCATCGATGATCCTCGAATTTCACATCGTTGATAATATAAAAAAAATTAAATACGACATCCCCATTTTCTAGGGAGCACAGATGAGAGAATTCTGAGACAATTTGGTACTCGACTGCAGAACAGTGAGTGGGTAGTTCAAATTCTACTTGATTTAATACAAATTTCGCATTACGTGTTTCCTAAGTGAATGAAGGGAATACATCTATTGGAGACCTACTTTTGTTCCTGTGCAGGATAAATTTCACGCAGAAATAAATAAACTTCACAGATATTGGATTCAGAAGGAAATTCGAAGTGCAATACACTGGTTTCTTAGAAGTTCTGAGATACTTTTGTATTTCTCTTGGTATTATATCTGTTTTTGTTCATTGATATATTAACCAAGTGAATTCAATTTTTCGGTAAATTTATATTCAGGATCATTGTAGAAACAAATCCAATGATTCCCACTTTCAGCAGACGCATGTAAAGAAATGCTGCATTTTTATGTTATTTATTTATTTATTATTTTTTATATTTTTAGATTTTCGGTAGCTTTAAATTCTACCATGTTTCATATACTTTGCTATCGTGTCATTTGAGATTTCCAGTTCTGAAGCTCTTCTAATTCCTTTAGGTACTAACCCATCCCCCACTCCCTGCAAGAAACATGGTGCGGGGCATCATGTGTTTCTAATGGTAATATTCCACTGATTCCATAAACATCTTTTACTATTTTTTTATCCTTTGTGCATAATTTTGCTGTATTTTATCTTTTGTGCATAATTTGAGTATTAGTTAAAAACATTTAAAGAATGATTTGGAAACTTAGATTTAATTTATATTTAAAATCCTGATTGTAATTTACTTTTCTGAGAATCACTAAGATAATCATTCACTTTGTCGTAGTTACTCATCTTTTAGGTTAAATAGTGAATAATACCTTTTTTGAAATGATCATTAGTGATGGTTCCTCCACTTACTAACAGATCTAAAGCGCTAACTATCAGGTTATATGCCATCTAGTTTCGTCACCTTGTATTATGTTATCTGCTAATTTATTCAAATCGGAGATTGGATCTTCTTGAGAGATTTTCACTGCCGATGTGCTTCCTTTTAAAACTTTTAATTTCCCTCTAAATATAAATGAAATAAAATAAGAAAATTCGAAGAGAAGTAAACTAAGTTTTTTAATGATGAAAATGAAATGCTATCTATTAATGATTGAAAAATAAAACTACGCAAACTATTTTAAAACTTAAAAAAACAGCCTTTGTTTAAATTTAGATTATATGACAAATTTTAATAATTTGGATTCCACAAAAAATTATCTAGTTGTGTTTGTGCGACTGAAAGAGATCAAAGCAAAATTTAGATCGATCTCGCCATGAGGGGATGAAAGAAAGGAGAGCGCTTTGCTTATCTATCTAACTCTTTCGGTTTCATCGTTCAGTGCCTAACAGTATTATAAGAAATTGAAATTAAGTTATAGTTTCCAAATTGGAACAGAAATGAATTCATCAAACTGGCACAAAAATTGATGGTTCTTTGACAGCAGACGAATTTAAAAGACTGCACATAAAAGCATTCGCAGTTCCAAATCTTCTTCTTTTTCTTCTGCAGCTTTCCCACTTAAGTGGGGTCAGTGTTTATAATGAGTCTCATCCACACCTTCCTGTCTTGGGCTGTCACCACATCCACGTTCTTCATCCTCAAGTCCTCATTCGAAGTTCCAAATGAATGAGATAAAGTAATATTTAAAAAAAAAAAAAAAACATGGTTTATCGAAAAAAAATTAGGTAATGTGCTGTTTCAAATAATAATACAAAACATGCAGAGACTAAAATGATCTTTAAATAATTTTAACAAACATTGGAAATGCTTAAAGGAATATACGCAATCTAAAAATAATCACTTTTTAGAGAAACTGAAGCTGAAACGGCTTCAGTTTCTTTAAAACTGAGTGAAGTTTAACTTCATTTTATCCAGAAAAACAATATTTTGGAATTAATATATTACACAGAGAAACAACAGTGTTTATAGATATGAAATAATTTTTGCATTCGAAAAAAATAATATACTAAACCTGAATCTAGTGTTAAACATTTTAAAAAGGAGAATTCATGTATCTCATATTGATGATCAGTGGCAGCAGGTTTATTAGATATTTAGACGCCAACATTTTAATAAAAATTGCGAGATCTAGGAGAAAATGAGTGCAGGTCCCATCTTTAAGACTATTTTCTTTGAAGAGGTGGGCTTCTCACACATCAAGTTTCACCCTGATTAGTCGCTCAGTTTACAAGAAAACACCTCCTATGCAAGCCTCGTATATTCATGTAGCCTTCATACTTAGGAGGCTCTTGCTGGAATTATACCCTTTCCGTATGCTTCGCCTGCATCCTGTTAGCCTTCATACCACGATGAGCTACAGGTGGGATTACTGGAGGATGTATTGGGGTATTCTCATAAAATTCACTTGCAAGACTAAAATGTAGATGCTCTAATAACACAGTAAAACAAAAAGTGGAATGAAATTAATCATGCGCAGAGATTAAGAAGACATGCATGTGTGTTTGACGGGAAATTAGAGCATATGAAGGATATACATCGTGTAAACTTTGTAAATACACACTGATGATATATTATTACTGTTTTTAATGAAGCTGTGTTTACTAGTCTATAGTAAATAACATAATATAGAAGGTGCATTTTTATTATTGATGAATCAGAAATTGCAATCGACATGTTCAAACAAAACCACATTTCCCAAACTGAGAAAGCCACCATCCAAGACTTTCCAAACAACGAAATTAAGGTTATAAACATCCATCGCCCCGATGTAATTTTGGAAAATTGAAAGCCCCACGACATTAAACATTATTTTTCTTTATTTATCCTTTTCTGGTGTTTTTGGTTAATCGTTTTAATTTATTTCTTATTTTCTTTTATGGTCGTTCGGTTCCCGAATTATTTTAAAGACTTGAGAAGTTTTTAAAATAATTTATTCACAGTAATATTATCTGAGCTAAATTAGCAGTTTCTGAAGATAGCAGAGTATGCACTTCTGCAGATCCTCCCTTGATATAATTTAAAGGTATGTTTTGCGAAATTAATTTAAAGCAAATTTCCTGATGGTTTTAATCCTTAAGCCAACAACTTCAAAACTTAGGGATGTTTTGAAATGATAAACAAAATAATGGTGCTTTATTATTTTGACACACGTATAACAATTTTGTTTCTCAAAGAAATTATATTTTGATGGGAACACTGTCTTACAATGTGCTGAAAAATATACTAGCTACAACTACATGTTCAAGCGATTTATGAAATAAACTCTTTATTTGCTGGTGCCACCAAAAATAGAGATTTTATACAGCAATCAAGTACTGGAAAACTTACATTTTTTCAGTACGCATTCTAAATTATTCTAAATTCATTAAAAATAAATTTAAAATAAGCATATTATATATTCCAGGTTTCCGCTTGGTTGTCGAGAAATAATATAAATGTAATTATAATTCTGCATTATCACTATACAGGGAATCCCAAAAGTCGCTGCATATTTTGATGAAGCAGTGTAAATTTGAAATAAATTTCATCACAACGAGTATATTTTATCTTTTATACTTAAAACCTAAGTACTTGTAATGTTGTGTATTAAATCATATTCTTAATTGAATCATTTACAAGAGAGTAAGCAAACAAAGTTTGTGCATGAAGTAGCTTCACAGCAAAGGTAATTCTATATACGAGCTGTTGACTTAACATGAATTGCTTCAGGATTCCACTTCTGGTGTCTGCAACAGTTGAATGTTGTTTCTGATATCTCAGCGTCATTCACATATCCGATGAAAGTGTCGAGCGCATAGAGTGGGTAAACATCAAACTGGCGCCCATCATCGAAATAAGCGGTAACGCACTTAAATCTGTAATTATATTAATTATATCGAAGGCATCCAACATGCTCCCAATAAAACTATATTAGTATGGTAACAGAACTGCGTCATTTCAGAGCAGCCTGTCGGGTACTCTTGATTTAATGTAAACGTCGCAGTGATGTGTAAGCATTCACCTTTTATTGGCAGAGAGAGAGACTGAAGATTGAATAGATATTCACAACACTGCAGGATATTTTGTACAAACATTCGTTTATTATACCTGTTAGTGAAATATCAGTATGGAAGGGGGAGGTTACCATTAGGATGGGAATTCTCGTCCCATGAGATCGTTTTCTTTTAATATTGAAAATAGCCAGCCAGATCCGTCCCATGAGATCGTTTTCCTTTAATACTGAAAATGGCCAGCCTGGTCTGGCTAGCCAAGTGATTAGCGTTTCCACTCTCCAGCCAAAAGGCTGTGGGTTCGAATCCCGCCGTGGGCATGGATGTTTGTGATTGTCTGTGGAATACTAGTGGAGGTGGTCGGCAGTAGATGGCACCGGTGTAGCTACAGTCAGTTGGTGGATTGAGTGGTGGAGACAGAGTTGTAGTGCCCCCCTTCGATGAGTCTTTGGACCCCTGGAGGGGTTATGTAATAATAATAATAATAATAATAATAATCGTTCCTTCATTAAACAGTCGTGAATGTAATTTCACTCTCTCATCTGAGCAACATGAAATGAAAAATCCGTGAGTTGAGTGATTGTGCATTAAACAAAGTAGTCTTGACAGTCTTCTTTGCAATAACACGGTTAACACGTTCATTGTCAATCACGCGATATCGCGTGTTGCGAGTTCTCACCGAACGGCCGATCACGCGTTATCGCGTAGACGTCGATAACTAAAAAAAAAAAAAAAAAAAAAATCAGCTAACGCCTTTTTATTCCCGTATACGGGAGTAGGCGAGGCCATTTAGCCCTATCTAACATTTGGAGACTGAGTGGGCAGTTCAATCTCCACTGGTACCAATCAGAGATAGACAGGCCAAGGCTATCACTAAGTAAGCGGTACACAGTGAAGAGAGACGGCTCAAATGTGCCGCCATCTCGTGGTCCCTAACCCTAACACAATATATTTAATGTCTGAAATAATGTGGGTTCTACGGTCGATTTTTTTAAGTTTACGGGACGAAAAACCCGAGTTTCCAGGAGGAAAAACCCGCTTGCCGTGCCAAAGATCGACTAACAAGGGAACCGGTCGAAAAAAGGCTTAGAAAAATTTCCTCTAGTCGCCGACTAGACTCGAAACCATGTCTTCCTTCGTGCGGCTAAAACGCGGTGGTGTGCAAACGCCACATCCACTGAGCTACACAGGTCGCTAACTAAATAAAAAAATATAAAAAATTTGGCCACCACACGAAATTCCAATTTTCAGCTTGGCAATGAACGTGTTAAGCTATCATAGCTATAATAAGTCATGTTATGCGCTAACCCAAGGGCTCTCTTCATATACGGCTACTGAATCGAATTGGATTCAAGTCTCAACAAGGCTCCGTATTTCCTAATATTTTGGTTGAATACTACGAATTCTTGTACAATTCCGATTATTTTCAGTTACATCTCTCCATCACCGGAAGTTGTATAAAAATTGTATCAAGGTTTATTCATTCAACTTTCAGCTAAACGAACTCATCCATATATTTATTAAAATGGTTCGTTATTATTATTTAATTTTTTTTTATTTTAAACGAAGTACTTAACAACGAAATCTTTGTATCACGTTGTTAAAAAAGTGTAGTTATTTTCCAAGATCAAAAAGGGCATTAATGTTATTGTTATTAAAAAAATGTATTATTAAAAAATCATTACCGAAATAAAAGAAATGCATTATGAAAAAAGGAAATGAATGAATGAATTCAGCATTCCTACTACTAACAAAAAAAACTATAAATGTAAATTTGTGAATTTAAAATTATAACATGCAGAAATAACCTTTAACATAAACCTCTAATTGTGAACTGTCCTTTGTTCTAATTATAATAATTGTAATAATATGTAACAAAGTGTGCATTATAGTCATGCAAATTTTTGGAATATAATAAACTGCTCTTGATGTTATTATTATTATTATTATTATTATTATTATTATTATTATTATTATTATTATTATTATTATTATTATTATTATTATTACACTGGCAATTCAACAAATTAACCCTAACAAAGGAGCGGGGATAGACGAAATCAGACCAAAAGACATCAAGAAACACTCAACCGACCTACTTCCAGTTATGCAAAAACTGTTAAATAAAATCTTCGAAACGGGACACATACCTGAAACACTGAAGACTGCATTAATCACACCCATTAACAAACAGGGAAAAAGAAACATAAGTAATTACAGACCCATCGCCACGTTGTCTGTAATTAACCAAATCATGGAGCACATCATGCATCACAAACTCTCCACATATGTTCAAAAATTTCAAATCATACCCAAAACACAATATAGCTTTCAAAAAAATAAAGGAACAGCAACACTCCTGGAAGATTTCACAGATCTAATAAATGCTGCATTGGATAAAAACAGAATAACATTAGTGGTATTCATTGACCTAACAAAAGCATTTGACACACTAACACACAAAACCTTGTTAACGAAACTTACCCATATCGGAATTGGAGGTCGTCTACTCCAGTGGTTTAAAGCACACACGAAAAACAGAAAGCACACCACACGTATAAGATCAGCATACAGCAAAGAGGTACAGATAACTTTTGGAGTATCGCAAGGAGCTGTCCTATCTCCCATTCTATTTAACATATACACCCACACCACATGAGCCACTTTCCCCTAAAAAGTAAAATCTTCCAGTACGCAGACGATACTACCATAGTATCCATTCACAACAACGCAAATATCGTTTACACAAATATGCAACACGACATCAATCAAATCACTAACTGGTTAACCGAAAACAGCATAAACCCTAAAAAAAACAAAGCTAATGATATTCAAAAAAACCCCAAACCCTGCACATAGAAACTAAGTATCTAACTATCCGACATTCATCCTCCTATACACAAAGTGCAGAACTTAAAACCACAACCATGGATAGATGAAAATGGGATATTGTATGGGGGACAACATGGTTTTGTGAAGGGTAGATCATGCCTCAGTAACTTGCTCACGTTTTATAACACAGTGACGGCTGAACTGGATAGGGGAAATGAGTTTACAGTAATACTACTGGACCTTGCCAAGGCTTTTGATAGGATATCACATAGAACCCTAATCAGTAAAGTGGAGCAGATGGGGATAGATATAGGGCTGGTGAGATGGATAGGATGGTGGTTGAAGGAGAGATGCCAGAGAGTGGTTTATTCAGGAATGGAGTCTAAAAGACGGCTTGTGACTAGTGGAGTGCCACAAGTCTCTGTTCTTGGACCACTGCTCTTCAATTTGTTCATCAATGATATAGGAAAGGATTTGAGAGGAAGTGTGCTGATGATGCAAAGTTGGGTAGAGCAATTATGAGTGCACAGGATGTCAAAATTTTACAGGATGATTTGGATAGTTTGGAGGACTGGGCTAGACTGAACAACCCACTCTTATGGCTAGGAAAAATGGATGTCAATTTAATGTGCCAAAGTGTAAGGTTATGCACTTTGGGGTGAAAAGAATAGCAGCAGTATATCGCATTGGTGGAACCATACTCCAGGAGATTGATGAGGCCAGGGATTTGGGAGTGTTGGTGGATAGGGAATTGAAGTTTAGGGGGCACATTGCAAAAGTGACTAAAACAGCTCACCAAATCACTTGGCTTCTGAAAAATACTTTAACATGCAGAACAAACAAGTTGTTGTTCCTCTGTATCGAGCCTTGATAAGACCCCATCTGTACTACTGTCCCCAGTTATGGGCACCAGGGTTTCTTCGTGATGGGGAGGAAGTGGAGAGGATCCAGAGACGAGTGACCAAGATGATAGAAGGTCTGTGGAATGAACTTTATGAGAATAGGTTGAAGATTTGTGGGTTGCAGAAATTGGTCGATAGGCGAAGGAGGGGTGATATGATTGAGACATTCAAATTACTGAAGGGTTTTTATAAGATTGATCCAGAAGATATTTTTGAAAATATGACTGGTGGTGGGAGGACTAGGGGCCATGAATGGAAGCTGGGCAAGAGCGCGGTTGACAAGGGTGTTAGAGCTAGGTTTTTTACTTGGAGAGTGGTGAATGAGTGGAATAAGCTTCCAGAGTCTGTTGTGGGTGCTACGACCGTGAATGAGTTCAAAGCAAGATATGATAGATACTGTGTGAATGTTGAATAGTTGTTCCAGACAATAATAATAAATAACCATCACAAATGTGAAAACAACACTCTATCGCGGACTTCACTTCGATGCTGATCAAAGTTGGAATAGCCATGCAAAATACCTACATAACAAGCTTATTTGCATTCTATAATTCTTATTTGCATTATATATATATATACAGTATATTATAAT
Organism: Typopeltis vanoorti; assembly: GCF_054136105.1. Classification (NCBI taxonomy): domain Eukaryota; kingdom Metazoa; phylum Arthropoda; class Arachnida; order Uropygi; family Thelyphonidae; genus Typopeltis; species Typopeltis vanoorti. The sequence continues at coordinate 9,675,115 of NC_143549.1, read as the reverse complement.
TCTTATTTGCATTATATGCATTCTGCGCAGAGTACAGACTTAACAGGCTACAATGGTTGCAAAATAAAATGGTAAAAATGATATTCTGGGAACAACCCACTCTTATGCAGAAAGCATGGACAAAGCACAAAATATTTAAGGTGAAACACTTACGCCACTACACAGTCATGTTAAAACACTACTACAGCCCAACATATAGAGTAACCAGAACAACATGTGAAATAACAAGACCACAGTCAACAAACTACATAACATACAAGTACAACAATCACTACGGCAAAGCCACCCGAAACGTCTACGTACCTGACATGATAAACAAACTGCCTTCGTCAACAGAAACCTAGGAACATACAGAGTGCTGAAACAGGCGCTATAAAAATATTATAGCGAGAATGAAAATTAGAGCAATTCCTGTTTCTCTGCCCCCATACACGCCAACCTATGACAAACACCCCTCTCAAAAACCATCACTACAAGAACACAAACAAACAAACACACCATGTCTAAATCCAACCCTACTTGCATAAAAAAAGAAGAGAAAAAAAGTAAAACTGTAATAGCAGTTGAAGTCTTCCAAGCACGTACCAACAAACAATAAAAGCAACACCAGGCTTGCGATCAGTATAGGAACATAACCATTAAACCACTACCCTCTATCATCTATTATCTTCCTCAGATAAGCTCTGCTAAGCTTCGAGGAAGAAATCAGAAATGCCTCCCAAAGAAAGAATATAATACGTTATACGGAAAAAAAAAAAAAAAAGAACGAAACCTGTTGTAAATATGTAATATTATGTTGTAAATATGCAATAAGAATATACAATTCTAATTTCAATAATAATAATAATTATTATTATTATTTAAATATATTACCTTGCAAGTATCTGTTATTCACAATTGTAATGCGTTAGAAATAGTTTATATATATATATATATATACTGTATATGTGTGTGTGTGTGTGTATGCAATTTATCTGAGACGTAATAAAAAAAGAAAAAAAATTATTAGTATCTTATTATTATTATTATCAAACACATCAGACAGCCACCTAACAAAATTAGAAACGTTACACAGGAAAATTGTGTCATCAGTGATTTGGACACCTGCACGCAACAACCAATATCTGACCAGCACATGGCGACACACAGAGTCCTCAGCATTAAAAATCTGAAACACTACATGACATTAACAAGGAAATACTTCAAATCACCTATCGAAACAACAGAGACACATATCGCATAACACGACCTACGCCAACTCTCTACATCCCCACACCCTTCAACAACTCATACGATTCTTTTGTGAGATCACATCAGATACCCACGCAGCACAACAACCAACCAAGAAATTTAAAACACACAGATAACTGCAGAACATTAAGACACGAACTCTGGAAAATATACCAACGAAGCTAATACACCATAATATAGACATCAGAAATCACCAGGCATCCAATGCATACATATACTCCATAAACAGTAACAACAACAACATAAATAGTGAAGGTTAAATCCCACTCTCTGCATAAAAGCTAACCCAAGCTGTGAATCAGATGGGATTAATTTGCCTCACTCATTACACGTAATCCTTATAATCAAAGAATGCAGATTAGGTAACAAAACAGTTACCTAAAGTGTATAACAATAATGAAGATACTGATATTTAAAAAAATGTGTATATCTAATAGGCCGTATAATAATAAACTATGATATTGATATTGAAAAAAAAAAACTTTATATTTAAAAAAATCACTGTACTCTACATTTTGTACTGAACAGAAAATGTAATAGTATACTTTTTTGTATATATGTAAATACTCTGTATGATGATAAATAAAATGTTATTACAGTTTTAAAATATTATTATTATTATTATTATTATGATTATTATTATTATTATTAAAATTATTATTAAAAATAAAATTATTATTAAAAATAAAATTATTATTAAAAATAATATTAAAATTAATATTAAAATTAATATTATTATTATTATTATTAAAAACTGTAAGTATCTGTTAAGTAATAAGTATTCAAAGTTCGAAGTATACGTCGGTCAACTACGCGAGAAGAGAACAAAGGAGGACGCCATATTAGAAAATACAGCAAGATCGTCAAACAAGAAGTGTGAAGTGCTACAAATGCCAAGAAGACCTAACGGGGGAAGAAAACCACGTAACATGTAGGAACTGCCAAAGAAACATGCATTTTTTATGTTCAGGATTGTCCGAGACTACCTGGCAGCGAAAATCAAACAAGAATCGTGCCGAGTGGAAGTGTCCCCATTGCAGAGATAACAAAGGAACGTCGCCTTCGACCGCAGGCGGAAAACAGCCAACGCAGAAAACAACCGCAGGCAGTAAACAGCTATCAACAACAGAGGGAATTAAAAACAAAGAAAACAACAACGGAAACCCAGGTGAGCCATCTTTAAATGCATTACTTGAAAATAGATTACAAAACCTAAAAGACTGTTTAATCGATTTTGTTGGAGAACTATTTAAAAAACATACCGCACAAATTACAGAAAAATTTAACCAATACGAGGCATTTATTAAATTTAATAATAACTCGATAGAAGATATGTTACAAACCGTTAGAGAAATTAAAAACTGCGTCAAAGAGCTAACTGAAAGACAGCATAATTTAATTAAAGAGACAACGGACCTACGGCAAGAACTAAACTCTCTAAAGCAACAGTACGAGCTCTCAAACCAACAACAGCACAAAAATGACCTCCTCATAAATGGTCTCCCAGAAATAGCTACGGAACCTCTAAGAGACACTGTAATACAACTAAGCCAAAAAATCGGCTCCCCCATTGAACCAAGAGACATCCAGTCAGTGCATCGGTTACCACAAAAAAGGAAAAGAGAAAATAATACCCGTCCTTCTCCCGTCGTAGTGCGACTCACCAACAGCCTAACAAAAACTACACTCATAAAAGCTAGCAGGATTAAAAATCCAGTAGTAAAGGATCTGAAAGGAGACCACGACAACACCCCAATATACTTGTCTGAATACCTTACTCCACACTATCAGAAAATATTCTACCAAGCAAGGAAAGTAAAAACAGAAAACAATTACCAGTTTATATGAATAAGAGACAGCAAAATATTCCTTAGAAAGACACAAGACTCAAAACCAATCGAAATAAAATCCGTAGATGACCTCAACAGGCTGTCACATTGAAAGGAATATTGACAACTCGCAAAGAAGGACCAGCACCCCAACCAACACGAATGCACACCATCAAGCAGACGTAATCACCCCGGAACATGATAATTGCCACATTCTGAAATCACTATCAGAATGGAAACAACTGAAAATCCCCAAAAAAGGACTATCTATTCTCCACATCAACATCAGAAGCATTCAAAAATACTGGCTGACCCTGCAAGCTTATCTGAAGGAAGATATAGACGAAATAGACATTTTAATACTGACTGAAGTATCTACCACAAACGAAGAGGCATCCTCCTACCAAATGCCACACTTCCAACAACACAAACACTGCAGACAAACAAAACGAGGCGGTGGTATAATAATATTTACCAAACATAAACTAGAAGTAACAGAAATAAACTATAAATTAGAACACGCAGAAAACATGCATCGAAATTAAAAACATCAAACAAGAAAACTCCCTGTTATTAAACGCAATATACAGACCACCCAACTTAAGCACCACAAAATTCCTAGAAGAACTAAATAGATGGCTTTCAGCCACGAAAGTAGGCACCTCAAAATACTTGATAATAATAGGAGACATTAATATAAACATTAGGAACATAAATAACAACACAGAACAATACCTAGACCTATTATCGGCATATAACATAACCCCATCCATACAGTCGTATACACGAGAAGAGATAGTCGGAAACACAACAACCTCAACCTGCATTGATCATATAAATATAAGGGCCCCTCCTAACAGCCACACAGCAGCCGTCATAACATGCAAACTAGCAGACCATTATTTCACAGCATTGCAGTTACACACTGAACCAGAACCCATAAAAATCACTGAGACTACAAAACAGTATCATAGCATTGTAAACGAAGCAATAGTGAACGATGAAATCAGAAAAACAGACTGGATGCAGATAGCTTCTTTAGACTCTGCTGAAGCTGTATATAATAATCTTAAACTTGCATTTAACAAAATATACAACAAAGCATTAACAAAAATAAAAATACGCCCCCAAACGAAACAAAATCCATGGATAACAGACAACATACTAACAGACATACAAAGAAAAGATGCCCTATGGAAACAACTTAAGAAGTCACCGAACAATATCGCTTTAAAAGCTGAATACAAAAGAAAACGGAATCTCCTAACAACCCAGATTCGAACGGCAAAAAGAAACTATTACAGCAACAAATTAACAACAGCACAGAATGACATAAAGGAAACCTGGCACCTGATTAATGAAATGCTGGACAATATACACAGAACCACTGCCACAGAAACAATAAAACACAGCTTTGCCTGCGACCCCAAATCCCTTAAACAGTTGGCACACAACTTTAATCAGCACTTCGTGAACTCTGTCCAAAAGCTACAAGAAACAACCTTTCCTCACACATACGAACATTCTCCACTAGGTCCACGAGCAACCCAGTCGATGTGGTTCCCCACAGTAACAAAAGAAGAACTATCACTGGCAATTCAACAAATTAATCCTAACAAAGGACCGGGGATAGACGGAATCAGACCAAAAGACATCAAGAAACACTCAACCGACCTACTTCCAGTTATATAAAAATTGTTAAATAAAATCTTCGAAACGGGACACATACCTGAAACACTGAAGACTGCACTAATCACACCCATACACAAACAGGGAAAAAGAAACATAATAAGTAATTACAGACCTATCGCCACGCTGCCTGTAATCAACCAAATCATGGAGCGCATTGTACATCAGAAACTCTCCACATACGTTGAAAAATTTCAAATCATACCCAAAACACAATATGGCTTTCAAAAAAATAAAGGAACAGCAAAACTCCTGGAAGATTTCACAGATTTAATAAACGCTGCATTGGACAAAAACAGAATAACATTAGTGGTATTCATTGACCTAACAAAAGCATTTGACACACTAACACATAAAACCTTGTTAACGAAACTTACCCATATCGGAATTGGAGGTCGCCTACTCCAGTGGTTTAAAGCATACACGAAAAACAGAAAGCACATCACACTTATTGGATCAGCACACAGCAAAGAGGTACATGTAACCTGTGGAGTACCGCAAGGAGCTGTCCTATCTCCCATTCTATTTAACATATACACACACGACATAAGCCAACTCCCCCTAAAAAGTAAAATCTTCCAGTATGCAGACGACACTGCCATAGTATCCATTCACAACACTGCAAAAATCGCTTACGAAAATATGCAACACGACATCAATCAAATCACTAACTGGTTAACCGAAAACGGCATATATATAAACTCTGGAAAAACAAAGCTAATGATATTCAAAAACCCCCAAACCGTGCCCATAGAAACTAAATATCTCACTATCAAACATTCATCCTCCTATACACAAAGTGCAGAACCTAAAATAACAACCATCACACAGGTGAAAACAACACGCTACCTTGGACTTCACTTCGATGCAGATCAAAGTTGGAATAGCCACACAAACTACCTACATACCAAGCTTAGGATAATAGCAAGCAAACTATACAGATTAAAAGACATTGCCCCAACCCACATAAAAATACTAATCTATAAAGCATTATGTGAAAACATTTTAAGATATGCAATCACATCATACGCATTCTGCGCAGACTACAGACTTAACAGGCTACAATGGTTGCAAGACAAAATGATAAAACTGATATTCTGGGAACAACCCACTCTTATGCAGGAAGCATGGACAAAACATAAAATATTTAAGGTGAAACACTTACGCCACTACACAGTCATGTTAAAACACTACTACAGCCCAACATATAGAGTAACCAGAACAACACATCAAATAACAAGACCACAGTCAACAAACTACATAACATATAAGTACAACAATCACTACGGCAAAGCCACCCGAAAGTTCTACGTACCTGACATGATAAACAAACTGCCGTTCGACAGCAGAAACCTAGGAACATACAGAGAGTTGAAACAGGCACTATATAAATATTATAGTGAGAATGAAAATTAGAGCAATTCCTGTTTCTCTCTCCCCCACAACACATACACAAACACACAAACCACGACAACCCCCCTCTCAAAAAACAACCACTACAAGAACACAAAGAAACAAACACACCAAGTCTAAATCCAACCCTATTTGCACAAAAAATAGTTAAACTGTAATAGCAGTCAAAGTCTTTCAAACACGTACCAACAAACAGTAAAATCAACACCTGGCTTGTGACCACTATAAGAACACAACCATAAAACCACCGCCCTCTGTCATCTATTATCTTCCTCAGATAAGCTCTGCTAAGCTTCGAGGAAGAAAATTACTAACATGCAAGTATCTGTTAAACACACCTGCAATGCGTTATAAATATTATATACATATAATTACTACAGCAACTATGTATGAAATTCATCTGAGACATAAAAAAAAAAAATTCTGTAAAATCCTTATTGTAAATACTGTAAATATTATTATTGTATGTAACTTATACTGAGACATAATAAAAAAAAAAAAAAAAAAAAAAAAAAAAATATTATTATTATTATTATTATATAAAACATTCTGTATAGTCTTCATTGTTAATATTAGAAGAACACGTGTTGTATATTTATAATATAGAGGCAAAAAAAGTTTAATTTTAATTAAAATTTAATCCAATGTACAAAATGCAGCACTTAGAGCTGAATCCTGTAAAATTATAAGTTTCAATGTCACTCAACATGTTTATTGTATATAAATATTTTAGCAATCAATAAATGATTATTATTATTAATTATTAAGAGAGAACTCCAGGGAGTCAGGAGCATATCGAGTGAGGCCATGTTATTCGCAGCAGATATCATACCTGTTCTTGAATTCATTCACACTGCTTGCTCTCACAACATCCAATGGCAATCCATTCCAATCAAACACCACCCTATGAGAGAAAAAAATCTGGCCATCACCCCTTTCTTACCAGCATCCATTCTCAGCTTCCAAGGATTCCCTCTCGTCCTTTCCCCACCCTCCATAAACTGAAAATTTCCATCAACTGAAATCCGGTATGATCCTTTCAGAAGTTTGTAAGTCTCAATCATATCTTCCCTCTTTCTCCTGTTTGCTGGCGTCTGCTTCTATAAATTCTCAATCTGTCTTCATAATCAGTATTCCACAAAATTCTGGTATCAACTCTCTCTCTCTCTCTCTCTCTCTCTCTCTCTCTCTCTCTCTCTCTCTCTCTCTCTCTCTCCCATTGACATCCTTATCTTACATGTCAAATGACATCCTTATCTTACATGTCAAATTTGGTTTCAGCATTGCAATTATTGTCTGAGTTGGAATCTTTGTTATACGGTCCCTAAACTTGAACTTATTATCTACTAGCACTCCAAGATCCTTAATTCGATCAGTTTCTAGTAGCATTTCCTGACATTGAACTTACATCTATTTTCCAATGCCCACAATTCCGGTCTATTCAAATCATTCTACAAAGATTGCATATGAACCGCATTCATGATTTCTTTACCTATCTTTGCATCATCAGCAAATAGCAGTATGTCGCCTGTCAAATCCTTCCCAAAGTCATTAATGCACCGATTGAATAACAGTGGATGGATCAAGGACTAATCGTTTTTCTTTCTACTCCTACGGATTCTTCCCTATTCTGTGGCTCAAATTATATAGTCTGGTCAAAAGAATAGCCAGTCCAGCTGAACATTCTTTTAGCATCCGGCTGATATTCCTTCATTCCGTATTGCTGAATTCTTATTCAGTTTGTGCAAGCTAGCTCTAATATCTCCTCATACACCTGAGTTTCTTCATCTAGTGAAGAGGCAGCAGTGAATTCAATGTTGCATATTGATAACTTTTAGAAAAATGGACACTCATTAGTTGAACAACTTCTAGATCTGTTGCCCTCAAGCAATCTGCATTCACAAAAGTTATTCTATCATATCCATTCTTTTTTTTTACTTGCAGCATAGCGATAGAATTTTTGGAGCTATTTCCAGTTTTGCAGAACCATAACGGACATAATTTTCATAACGGACATCATTCTTTTGCACACGGTATTCCTTCCACATCGTTCTTTTCTTACAAATCTCTTGCTAAATAAGATTAGGCATCTATTTGACTGCTGCCCTATATATTCTTCGAACTCTCTGAACACATTCTGATATCGCATCATTTAAGTATTATTTAAATGCTTCCCATGCACTGTTGATATCCTTTCCATCCAGCAACCAATCAATAACATTGATTGGTTGCTGGATGGAAAGGATATCGACGTTGTTTTCTGAATGTTCCATTCAGAAAACAACCTTTTCTGAATTGAACATTCATAATCTTTCCTAGTGAATATTGCATGATCACTGTCACCAACCGGAGTCAGAATAGTTACGTCTTTAACTGAAACGCACTCTGACAATATAATAAAATCTAACACTCTTTGACCACGAGTTCCTTCTGTCACATGCTGCTTGAGAAAGTTCTCCTCAAGGTCAATAAATGCATTTTCATTCTTTTTCATGCCATTCTACTGCTACTCAATCAATATTTGGATAATTAAAGTCTCCCATTATGATTACTCTTTTCGCCCTCATCGTCTCTATTTGGTGATGTATTTCTTCAATCATTAGCAACCGATCCACCAGGTCTGTAACAACACCCCATTATGTAATTGATCTTGTTAAATTCCAACTGTTTGTTAAAAACTAACTTGCATTTAGTTAATTTGTAGTTTCAAGACGTTAATTTCTTCATATTCGTTTTTGTCACTTTCTTAATCTGATTAATATTAACTTTTTTTTTACTTCTTCCTCATTGACTCCGTATATTGAATTCCTTACCGAGTGTAATGTCTCGTGTTTCCTGTCTATCACTGAAGTCAAGCTGACATAACTGACAGTTTGACAAACTGCCAGTTATTGTCATTCCCATTTGGGAATGTGGCTTTTTATTTATTTATTTATATGTATATGTATTATATTTATATTTATTTATATTTCTTTTTGCTTCTTTATTTCCTGTTATTGCAATTTTTTAATTATAAACCTTCCCTTTACAGCTGTTGCAATTGTTCCCGAACGTGTCCCTTGCAAGATGACCCGGATGCGGATTACTGTATATATCTTCAGTAGGCAAAGTGCACCTCGAAGGGGTGTTGTTATAAGTCCACGGTCTTTACTCTGTAGTTTCGTTTTAAACCACTGTGCTCACCACGATTTTAATTACGAAGTTGTCGAGTGCCTCTTGGCCTGATTTAAATCATCCGTATTTGACTCGCATGCAGTGCACGTGCGGAGTATTTAAAGGTATTTACTCCAACAAACTATTTAAAATAACAAAACACAGGACCATACATGAAAACCAATTTTATATTGCGCGCCCTCTCGCGATATTCAAATTGGACAAAGTTCTGCTATTTTCACATTTCTGTAGAGATTGGATTCACTAAGCGAACCATTTTTGTCTCTCGTGGACAAAAACCGACGTGTAAATATTCGAGGAAATCCTGACCCACCCATGAGGATTCACAATTTCTTGATGGCATACTTCGTAAGCAATCGAAAAACCTTTCTAGTTTCCAGTTGTAGCGACGAAATATTTTGGCGAGTTCTAATTCGGGTAGGAAACAAACGAGGAAGGAAGGAAGACCTGCTTTATGTAAGAAAAAAACATTAACTACATAAGCTATGCTATTACGAATATCATGAAAAGCATCCATTTGTTATATCAATCCTATAAATTCCTGAGTGTTTGTTGCTTTAACAAAACCGGTGCTTGCTGAATCCGATTTACAAGCCCAAAAGCATTAAATGCCTTCATACGTAAAACTTCAGATTCGAAGTCTGTAAGTAATATTTTTCAATCAGTTATTCCACATTCTGTAACCGAATTCGAACTGAGGTCTTTATAATAAGAACTGCGTCGTCATACTATTTACCATGAGCCAATGGAATCACTTAAACTACAAACATTATTAAAAGAACTAATTATTATTAAAAAATCAACTAACTTTAGAATGGAAAGTAAATTAAACATGGGATAAGTGCTAATTGGCATGTGTATTACACATGTTATTTTACAATAATATGTGTAAAAGTACCGAATAAGTACTGCTTAACAGAATGATACAAGGAAATAACTGATGCATGTAGAAGCACCTAATTCGGAAGAGATGTTCAATCGAAAGATAATGGAGAAGAAAGATCCGAGTTCAGACATCACACCTTTTGAAAGCTGTTATTCGCTTTCAAAATCTTCCAGCTGGTCTTCAATCGAAAGGGGGCACATCAAAATTAAGAAGTCCAGGAGTCACCTTTTTTAGAAGCGATGCAGCATGGCTTTTTTTTTTAAATATCACTAAAGGAAAAAAAATGGTTGGATCCAATACTAACAGTTAGCTTACCTATCGTCTTTGGACAGCGTCTAATTGGCTCTTGAAATTGACATGTTGGAGAAGGAAAATATCGGTTTATCTTAAAAGGGAAATGTAATTTCCTGAAATACAAGGACAGATTTCGACCAGCTGGTTTATCTACTCTGTAGTTAGCGAATGCTTACAAATAATAAAAAAAAAGCCATCCGGTTATTACCACGCCCTCTAGCAGCAATCTGACGAAATAAAAGATTAAAAAGGAGTAACAAATCATTCTCTTATATTCAGACACTGGCGGGAGGACCAGCAGAAACTTTTCTCTGGGGAATTCTTGATTCACGATGGCTTCTTGGTACTGTTTGGCTTTCCTATTCTTGGTTTTTGTGTGTTTCCAATTGGACAGCGCGGAATGTAAAAAAAGAAGAACGTAAGTACAATTAAACCAACAGACTTAAGTAAAACGATATTTGTAAATTAGTGAGACGAAGGCTCAGGATTTAAGGACTTTTGAACCTATTATCTTATATTGCAGCATCACATCCTGTGGCCTTTTTGAACATGATTTTTAGCAATTCAAGATGCTTGCAATGCTTTACCACTCATATTTCTATTTGCCTTTGACTCTCTGTTGTAGCAACTGCAGGAAGTTCGCCCTCGTCACTTTAAAGTTTCCTTCAATAACAAAATCAGTCTGCTTTGTTCTTGAACATATTATGTGTAATGTAATCTATTTTAGTAATAATTAAATATAACTTAACTGTTGTGGAATAGATCCCTGAAATCAATAGATGATTGTTTTTTCGTAATAAATGTGTCTCGTGTTGTATTTTTAGGAGTGTGAGAGTCGGAAGAAAAGTAGCTAAAGCTCTCTTGAATGGTAAGTGAAGGAGCCATTTGAATTATTTCTTGATGACAAGCAAACTAATTTTGACCTTTCTTGTTACCCGTCCAAATAGTTTTAAGCATTTTTCTCGATGGTAAGATGCGCTATTGAGATGTGACTTCATGTATTAGGAAAAAGTAAAAGTCGAGTCGATAAAGGATACGAAAAATGAGTTTAGAATCGTAATTAACTCATTAATGATTTTTGGCTTATCCCTTTCTGTTTTATCATCCTAGATAAGGAGTACATTAAGTAGTAGATTTAATATGCTTCACGCGTGGGATTATCCTAAAACAAATACTGCATCATAAAACTTTTGTATAATTGAGATTATCAAATCCCAAATGACTTAGCAAAGGAGATGAAATGAAACAAGACGGAGTGTGAGAATTACAGGAAACTTTGCCCTGCTGAAGTGAGATGTGCGAAAACATACTTCAGAAGAAGAAAACAAATTTTGCTTCAAATATGATGGAGTCTACAAATCCCTTGCTCTTGTGGTCTAAACTACATAGGTCAGACATCAAGAAGACTTGCAATAAGAAAAAAGGAACACACATGTTAAAAACAACAGAATAGGTAGTTCCGGATTAGCCATGCACTTCTTCACCACAAGCCACACCATTGAATGAGACAAAAGTTCCATTTATCTTGAAGAAAATTTCCGGTGTCGCAATTTCAAATAAGCCACAGTGGCTCTCCGTTCTGAAAGCAGTCTAAACAGAAGTCAAGGAATGATCCTGCCTGACATATCGAAAACCCTAACAAGATCGCTAAGCTTGCCAGAATTTAATTTCGCTGAAAACTACAGAGCGTGCATACACAACAATAACAAATGAAACACACGAGTAGTAGGGGTGACGCTTTGAACCAGATCAAGATCAAGATAAGATAAGGAATCGTGACGTCATTGGTTGATAAGAAGTTGACGTCACTGTGGGCGTGACGTCATGAGATTGGAATGTTTGGAATTTCCCTGGGGTCATATATGTCAGTGACGTGAGTTCTTGTATTTTAATTGCGTATGGAATTATGGGTGATGGTAGAGATAAGGATTCGTGTTGTGATTGGTGGGACACTTTGAACCAGATCAAGATCAAAATAAGATAAGGGATCGTGACGTGATTGTTTGTTGTTATCAGATGAAGATAAGTGACATCATTTGTTATTTGTAAATAAGTGACGTCATTTGTTAGTTGTAAATAAGTGACGTTGTTGTTTTGAATGGAAAGGGATATATATTAGTGTATAAGGAATCGTGTCGTGATTGGTGGGATACTTCTGACCAGATCAAGACCAAGATAAGATAAGGAATCGTGATGTGGATGTTTGTTATTATAGATTTTGGAATGTTCGGAATTTCGCTGGGGCCCTCGTCTGTCCTGGACATCACGTGGTGTTTTTGGTTCTTTTATTGCCTTGTGGGTGATATTTAGAGATAACAATCGTGAAATTTCTGGGGAACATATGTCTCTCTGTGATATCACATGGTGTTTTGGTTTGGATATGGAATTGTGGGCGATGTTTTTGAGATAAGATATCTTGGAATTTTTCCAGGGTGACACACATCCATCATTGTCGTCATGTTTTGTCTTTGGTTGTCTATTGATGGCTGTACTATTGCACTATTGCAGGTCTTCCCTGCAATACTCCCCTTCACCCCTCTCCTCCAGAAGATGTCTGCTCAGGCTGGTGGAGATCAGTGAGCTCATCATTTGCGGATATATTTTAGTGATATCACCTCCAACTGATACTGATAACTTTTTAGGAAAAAAAATTAAAAAAAAAACGTTTTTTTATTTTTTCAGGTTACAGTATTTACAGACATTTCGTTCTTTGTGGTTTTTGTGTTTGTGTTGTGGATATAAAATTCAACTATTTTGGAATATTTTTTTTGGTATATTTGTATTTAGAAGAGCCATTCTGGAAAGCTGTAAGTAATTTTAAATTATCATTAGAATTTCTAGAATACATACAAAAGGTTTAGTATTCCATTTAACTGTCCGTTTATTTTAATTTATTTCTTTTAAAATGCCGTAGAGACACCAGCATATAATTAAATTATTCAGAAAAGCTCAAAATACTCTCCCCGTGTAAACTTAAAAGAACAAACAGTGTCGTTAATGTGTTATGTATGTTTAAGTAAGATCACTTTTGAAATCACCGTGAATTCACACACAATTTGTTTATTTATTTATTTATTGAACTTTAAGATCTTAATTTAGACAAATCAAAATATTCGGATGAATTATGAATAAAATATGAACTTGAATTAGAATACGAATATAGAAGAAAATACGGAAAAAGCTATGGGAAAAAAGTGTGTGTTTAAGGGCCACGAGTATATAATTAAATTATTCAGAAAATCTCGAAACAATGCCGCCATCACCCACCCTTTAACAGGGAAGAAATACCCCAAAATGTGTTGAAAAATTAGTACAGCCATCTATGGAAGAAAAAAAAAACTGTATGTTTGAGTGACATTAGCATATAATTAAATTATTCAGAAAACCCTAAACAGGGCCGTCATTACGATTCTACTATACTCGAAGAATTCTCACCCTTTAACAGGAAAGAAATGCCCCAAAATGTATTGGAAAATTAGTACAGCCATCAATAGACAACCAAAGACAAAACATGACGACAATGACGGATGTGTGTCACCCTGGGAAAATTCCAAGATATCTTATCTCAAAAACATGCCCACAATTCCATAGCCAAACCAAAACACCATGTGATATCACAGAGAGACACATGTTCCCCAGAAATTTCCAAACACATTACGTCACGATTCTTATCTCTAAATATCACCCACAAGGCAATAAAAGAACCAAAAATACCACGTGATGTCCAGGATAGACGAGGGCCCCAGCGAAATTCCAATACATTTTGGGGTATTTCTTCCCTGTTATGAACCAAAATAGTTCTTGAACCAAAATACAAGAACTCACGTCACTGACACATATGACCCCAAGGAAATTCCAAACATTCCAATCTCATGACGTCACGCCCACAATGACGTCATCTTCTTATCAACCAATGACGTCACGATTACTTATCTTGATCTTGATCTGGTTCAAAGCGTCACTCCTACTACTCACATGCTTCATGCGTATGATGTTACCAGTCTTTTTGATTTATGTTATATTTTATACATAATATTTTATACTAGTGGCTTTGAGTTGTCTTTACCGTTTGTATGCCCTGAAGAAGCCAAACAGCCAAGTTAGTGAAACTTGTTGGCAAAATTTATCATTAAATTTAGTGGTCAAGAAAAAACCCAGTGTAATCTTATTCTAAAATCACGTGTATGTAATAGCGATGTCGAATTAATCAATTGTTGATCTCAAAAAAATCATACAGCAAAGTGCAAGATAAAAAAAATTTCAAAATACTAAATGTGCGGTTCTATGAAATCATGTGGATAGTATTATTTAGTTTTATTCACCTTGAAAAGAATCAGGAGAAATAAACAATTTTTCTTCATTCTGTTCAAAAAGATTTTTCTTTTTCGGCTGATTGTGAGATCCGTTGTCTACTATAAAGGTACCAACTTAATTTCTAACTCTTCAGGGGGCACTGGTTTATTGCCTCCGAACAGGAAAGAGTTCGGTGTTAAGTTTAAAGTGCTACGAATGATTCGTATAGTCTATGGAAGTAAAATTAGTTAAGCATCAGACCCGAACAGCAGTGCACAAAATGGTGTGTAAGCCATGACATGAGAAGTAGATTAGAATTTCTGAAAATAAAACTAAAATACGAAGCGATGTGAGCAGATCACATAAATTGAAACCAACTTGCTTTACGTTAAAAATGTGTTTTTTCTTCAGCATTATCATCGGAATCTTTATGATCCATATTACTTAAAATAAAGATAAATGAAGTTAATTCTTCTGTTTTCTCGTAAAATCTTCCGCGATGCTGAATTAATAGAAGAAAAAAACTGTAGTAGGACCGATTATAGTCTAGTAGCTGACTATAGTCATTGCACCTTCATAGTAAATACATTTTTATTAATTAGTGAATAGTTACTGCTAAACATTTATAACTCATCAAGATTTTATCTTCACAAAACGTTCGGTAAGACTTTTCTTTTTCCAGAATGCGATCCCAAATGTAGAAATGGAGGAGAATGTAAAAATGGCACGTGTGTCTGCAAACCAGAATATAGGGGACGGCGATGCGAACATAAAGGTGAGTTTTTAATTTTTTTTCGATTTGCATATTTCAGCTTGTTCAATTTATTTTGTACAGAATTTTTAAATAAACATTTTAATAAATTTTAAATAAACATTTAAATAAATTTTAAATAAAATTTTAATACAATTTTAAATTTCATTTACAATTTTATATTTAAATAAAAAAAAGAAAGAAAAGAAAGGAGCTGCGATGAAATGCCAGCTTTGTCAAACTTTCCTATACCAATAAATAGAAAACAATAAAAAAAAAAATAATAACAAACAGATGTACGTAACAATAACATCTGCAATATGGGAGAGTGCATTGCTGCGTTGAAATAAAGTTCGGACTGTTCTAGAAACCTGCTACAATCCGGGCAGGAGCATTGCCTTATGCGTTATTCATCCTTCCTGAATCTACACCAAGAAATGCAAGGTCCTACTCAGAGAATTAGCATCAGTCCTTTACACCTCCTCTGTCAATCTTTACAATTAAGATTATGCACTGATTGAAAGTGGTTCTAAATATCCTCCACGCCACACACGCTCCTATTCATTCGAAATGGTTATTATACGATTCATTCTTCCTGTGTGTGTGTGTGTCAGCCGAATAGCAACCCACCAGGAGGTAATTTCTTTATTCAATTGCGCATAATTGTAGGCAAAATGCAGCTTCTAAATAATTGATTAACATCTGTATTTATAGTTTTGTATCAACATTCATATTTAATTTATATCTTCACATCTATATGTACGTAATCGTACTTTTATATCCATATTTACATTTTTTGTATCTTTATATCTACATTTTTTACACTGTATAATTCATACATTCAGGAATTTATGTTACATTACCAAAACTGAAAGTTCATCTTATTGGCAAATTTAATTAATTCTTTATAATACTTTTCGATAAGTCTCTGTTTTGTCACTG
Source organism: Typopeltis vanoorti (assembly GCF_054136105.1). Taxonomy (NCBI): domain Eukaryota; kingdom Metazoa; phylum Arthropoda; class Arachnida; order Uropygi; family Thelyphonidae; genus Typopeltis; species Typopeltis vanoorti. The sequence goes on along the minus strand of NC_143549.1, from coordinate 9,658,593 downwards.
GCCACTTGTCTCAGGAAGTGGTGACGTGTTGTGTATCAGGGACATCCGGATGGTCTCCAGTAGCTGACAGTCGTAAAGCATGTGGTCATATCTGTTGAAGGTGTGGACTACACATGCATGATGGCGATTCCAGGATATGGAATCTGTGTAAACAGTGTCTTAGTTTTCCGTGTCCCGTTAGTAGCGTGATTAAATCTGGAGAAATGGCGTGCTTTTTCAGCCGGAGTCTGCTCCTGATGCTTGGCAAGAATTCTTTTGTTGTTGATCCGTTCTTCGATGTCGTCCATTCTTCTTCCCACATGTCTAGGCTTTTCTCTTCTGCAAGTGTTTTTATATCAGATTTTGAGTACTTTTGGTAATTTGTTTCTAGTTGTTCGTTTCTAGCCGCTTCTTTAGACAGATGATCCACTCTTTCGTTTTCTGCTACCCCAGTATGCACGTTCACCCGACAGAACTTGATTTCCCATTACGATAGAGTGAGATTCCAAACCATCTTTCTTGTCTGTTCTATTAACGCTATCTTTTGATTGCGTTAATAAAAGGTTGGCTGGTCAACCTATAGCACGTTAGTTCCGTATATGGGTGGTGGGTCGGGAAAGGAGAAACTTGTTTACATTTGATTTGAAAGGCTGTATGTTGTATTCCTTGGGAAATACGTTGGCGGGAAGACTGTTCCACAGTACAACAGTAGCAGAGATGAAGGAGGAGAAAAGAAACTTGTTCTATGGGTTTCAAAATATACTGTGAAAGGATGTTGGGCGGCAGCTGTACATGTTTCAATGGGCTTACTACAGAGTGGGGGAATTGTTGATGCTGTTTCAGATGATTATTTTCCATGGAAGTATTTGTAGAATATACAAATTGCAGAGACCAAACGTCTATGTGAAAGCGAGGGGAGTGGGTTGGTGAGAGACGGGTCATTTATCAGTCTAATTGCTCTCCTCTGTACAAGCATTTTGAGGGAGCTTTTAAGATCTCCCCACTCCAAATGTAAGAGCAGTATTCGATAGCTGGGCGGATTTGTGATTTTCATAATGTTAACAGCTGTTTAGAGATGAAGTAGCGTCTTGAACAAAAGAGAAAGTCTAGTTTTTTGGAAACTGAGGCTGCAATGGTTGTGATGTGTTTATGCCAGGAGAGGCTTGATATCAGGTTAATTCCGAGAAGAGAAATCTCATCTTGTCTGGGAATTTGAATGTTATTAGAATGCTGCGGGAAATGGTTCTGTTTTGTGAGAAATAAGACAGAACTGGGTTTTACTAGCGTTGAAGTTGACGAGGTTATCTGAGCCCCATTGGAGGATGGCTTGGAGGTCAGAATTAAGGGCAACGGTGGTTGATGTTCTGTGGGTTGAGGTGAGTTGTGTAGAGTAGGGTTTGTGAAATGAAAGGGAGGAATGTGATGTTCTGTCATCTGCAAAGCTGTGTATTGGGTTAGAGGTCAACTGAAGTAGGTCATTGATATATATAGAAGGAAGAGGATCGGTGAGAGTACTGAACCTTATGGGACCCCAGCATTAGTTGGATGATGAAAGAATAGGGAGCCGTCTGCCATCACACATAGTGTGCGTTCTGTCAACTACTCAGTGTCTGTATGGTATTCATCCCGAGTTTCTGACGAGATAATATATATATCTTATTTAATTTTTATATGCCAAAGATCTACTCATTTACTCTGAAAAAAAAAGGAATAAAGTTTATAAAGTTTCGCTAGTCAGTGACTAGAACTGAACCCAGAAGTCCCATACAGTATCGATTGACTGTACCACCTCACCTAGATCTTCACTTTCCTCCCGGCCTAAATCCTGGCATCGACCGCCTGCTTTGCTAATATTTTCTCTCCATTCCAAGTGAGAATACTAAGTTAGATGAGATGATCCATTTAATCTATTCCAATTCCAAAAAATCAAATATTATTTTGTAAGATATTTATTAATGGCAAATATTTTGCTGGATTTTAAACTACCATCTTCATAGTACAAATACTTGTGCGATAAGTGTAGAAATAATTCAAATTATTATTATTATTATTATTTCTTAAATAATTACACCATTTCTTAAATAGAACAACATGCCTCCTAAATTCGATCCTACTGAAATTAAAGTTGTTTTCTGAGGGTTGTAGATGGTGAAGTTGGTGCCCCTTCCTCTCTTGCACCAAAGGCTGGACCTCTTAGCTTGGCTCCAAATAAGGTTGGTGATGACATTGCTAAACCAATAGCTGACTGGAAGGGTCCAAAGATGACTGTTAAGCTAATTATAACATACAAGCACAAATTGAAGTTGTGCCAAGTGCTGCTTCACTTATTATTAGAGCATTGAAGGAGCCTCCTATAGATAGCAAAAATGTAAAGCATGTAGTTGGTGGATTGGAGTTGTAGTCGTTGAGATTGAGAGTTCTACAGTAGGTACCCTCCCTCGACAAGTCTTTAGATTCCCTGGAAGTGTCGTGTAATAATAATAATAATATTTTTTAAATCACTGAATTTTATTTCAGTATCTTCATTCATCTGGAACTTCTAGTTCTCTATCATTAAGTATATCATAGTGGCAGTTTGTCGTGTGATGATATCATCACCATTGCTCGAACTATGAGAGCTCATCCCATGGCTCGTAGGTTAGAAGAGACAGTGAAAGAAATTCTTGGAATTTGCCAATCTGCTGGCTATACAATAGATGGATGCCATCCCCATGATGTAATAGATAAAATTAATGATAGAGAACTAGAAGTTCCAGATGAATGAAGATACTGAAATAAAATTCAGTGATTTAAAAAATATTATTATTATTATTATTACGCGACACTTCCAGGGAATCTAAAGACTCGTCGAGGGAGGGTACCGAAGTAGTAGGGGTGACGGTAGTGACAAGATCAAGATAAGATAAGGAATCGTGACGTGATTGGTTGATGACGTCATGAGTTTGGAATGTTTGGAATTTCTCTGTGGGCATATGTGTCACTGACTTCAGTTGTTGTGTTTTGGTTCGCATATGGCATTATGGGTGATGGTAGAGATAAGGATTGGTGTTGTGCTTGGTGGTGCACTAGTGACAAGATGAAGATCAAGATAAGATAAGGAATCGTATCGTGGGTGTGTGTTGTTTTCAGAAGTAGATAAGTGATGTCATTTGATATTTGTAAATAAGTGACGTCATTTGTTATTTGTAAATAAGTGACGTTGTTGTTTTGAATGGAAAAGGGAGATATATTAGAGATAAGGAATCGTGTCGTGATTGGTGGACACTTCTGACAAGATCAAGATCAAGATAAGATAAGAAATCGTGATTCGAATATTTGTTGTAAGTTGTAAATAAGTGACGTTATTGTTTGAATGGGAAGGATGATTTTAGTGGTTAAGTAATCGTGTCGTGATTGGTGGGACACTTCTGACAAGATCAAGATCAAGATAAGATTAGGATTCGTGACAAGAATGTTTGTTGTTATTGAGTTTGAAATGATAATTTAATTTAACTATATGCTATGTCACTCAAACATACAGTTTTTTTTTTTTTAAATCATGATTCCTACAGTCTTTCGAGGTTTTCTGAACAATTTAATTATATGCTATGTCACTCAACCATACAGTTTTTTCCCTTCTATAGATGGTTATACTAATTTTCCAATATATTTTGGGGTATTTCTTTCCTGTTAAAGTGTGGGAATTCTTAGAGAAAGTCGTGATGGCTCTCTTATTTCGAGTTTTTCTGAATAATTAATTATATACTTAAAAAACCTGTCCTTTAACACACACATACACATTAGACATAAAAATCACTAATGTATCCATGTTGATACTCTAATATATATCCTATGATTATTTTTATGGAAAAAAAAACTATTCAGTATTAGAATTTTTTTTCAGGAAAATAGTGTAAACTAAATATTGTGAAATATTTTTAGGTAATTACAAGTTTCGATTTTTTTTTCGTTGTAAGTAATATTTCAGCAAAATAAAATAAACATTTGTAAAACTTAAATGAACAAAGATGTGTGTTGCTGTTGTGTTTTCCACAGTGAAATTTTTACTCAGTTATTCAGTTTAGAATTTGAAAATTAAATCCATAACTTTATACCTTAATGCAATTCTGATTAATTATTGTAAAAAAAAATCACTGCTGTGAAATTAATGCAAGGACCATGGGAAACCTGATATCCTGTAATTAAGTATTTAGAAATTTGTCTAATGCTACCTATTGACATTTTTTTTTAGTTATCTGTAAACATTTCGTTCGCATACTTGAAAATCCTACCTGTTAGAATTTGGTGATTTTAAAGAGGGAAAGCAGATAATTTTACCCAAAACATAATTTAAACACTTAAAGTTTAGTATAGAAAAAAGGTTTGTACTCTCCAGATAACACAAATACAAATTTTACCTTTCCCCACACAAAGTAAGATAAAAATTTGGTTATTTTACAGAGTGCAGATATTTTAACTCATCACGTTAACAAACTCTTAAAAAACCTTGATGTAAAAAAAAAAGAAGGTACATTTTTCTTTTCTTTTAAGATATTTGTACATGATAAAAGTTTAAAAACATATCACTGCCAGTCGAAACTTTTTTTTCTTTCTTTTTTTTTTCAAAACTTGACAACACATATTTGTAGTTTGGTGAATAAAGTACAAATGAACTGAAAAGTGACAATTTCGTAACTACATCTGTAGATACCTTCACCAGAATAGAAAAACAATCGTACCAAATTCAAACAATACGACTGTTAGAATTTGGTTATTTACAGAGAGACAACTGATATTTTAGTCTATCACGTTACTTAAAGTCTAAAAAAGTTTATTGTAGAAAATAAAAATAATATCATAGCATGCAGATAACAAATGAATCAACATATATATATATATCAAATAATAATCGCCTTTGGAAGAGAAAAATCAAAATCATTAACAAACTTAATAGCCATACCCGATCTTCATTTAAATGATACCAAATGATGAAAACAATATGGGTATGAATTTCCAAACTTTGAAAAGCTGATGAATTTCTTGCTTGCTGTGATCATAAATAGTTATTTGAATGTAAACATTTTATTTTTCTTGCAAGTCGAAACTTATTTCAAAACTTTACCACCCGTACATTCTAGTAATGGGGGAATTAAAAACAGAGACCATACCAAATAACGGATTTGTAGTTTTGTGAATAAAGTAAAAATGAACTGATAAGTGACAATTTGTTACTACATCTGTAGATACCTTCACCAAACTAGAAAAGCAGTCGTATCAAATTCTAACAATACGACTGTTAGAATTTGATTATTTTACAGAGACAAACAGCTAATATTTTAGCCAATCGCGTTACTTAAACTCTAAAAACGTTTGTTGTAGAAATTAAAAAGGTATCGTAGCGTGCAGATAACAAGAAATCAGCATGAATGTATCAAAAAACAATTACTGCCATTGGAAGAGAAAAATCAATAACATTAACAAACCTTATAGCCAGAACCGTTCCTGAAAGAGTTAAAAAACAGAATTCTTGGTTAATAAAATATAACCATCAGCTGAAGTGAGAAATTGGTTCACTATCTTTGGTCAAACTAAGAAATTGGATGATAGAATCAACATGGAAATATCATATATTACTTGCCAAAGGAAGAGAAAAATCAAAAACATTAGCGATGTTAACAGGGAGGCCTGTTCTTGATTTAAATGAAAGTGGATGCCCAAAACGTGAAAACGTAATGTATACTTTTAAATGCTTTTGGAAACATAACGAAAGATTCTGTGCTTTTAATAATTCTCAGAAGTATATGTATTGGAATCGAAAATATAAATATGCAACCCTTAATTTTACTAGAGTAATAAATTCCAAACGAACACCAAATGAAAATTAAATTTCAGATGAGAGTCACATTGTCAAAACCATACGATGGCAATTCCACAAGCATGGAAGAACATTTGATGTATTTTTCAATTTATTTATTTTCTGTATTGTTAGATTCAGTAAATACAATTTGTAAATAATATTTAGTTCAAATAAAATGTGTAAATTTAAATGAACAAATTGGGTGTCGTAGATATGTAATACAAATTTAAGAAGGAAGATAACATTTTTTTTTTCCCTTGTGAAATTTCATGCCACAAAGTAACCAGAGAATTTTTTTTTTGATTCATTTAATTAAAAATCTTATTTGTTCATGCAAGCCCTCAAATATTTCAAGAAACTCCTGTCAAATCTTGGAAGCAAAAGAAATAATCGGGTATTAAATTAATAGCTAGAATTTTAGTGGTGAAGATTTCACCTGAAAAGTCACAATACTGTTAGAGTTTGGTTATTTTACAGAGCCATTAGATATTTAAAACCAACGACACGTTACAAAAACTCTTAAAAAGATTGCTGTAGAAAAACTGTGGAGAGTTCAAACCCTTGTTTGTCTCATATCAGTTACTTAAAATTTACGAATGCTAAAGAAAAAATAAATAAAATAAATAAATTCCACTTACAGAAATAGGTTAAAAGCACAAGGAATCGAAGGTAAAATTAATAGTTATATTGGTAATTTCCCAACGAAAACCAAGAGTTCGAACCAAAACACACGATTTCTCACCTACGTACAACAAAAGGCGACCGGATAAGATAGATACCTTAAAGATAAGACTTAATGAGAAATATACAGTGTTGGAAAATTAATTCACATACACTTTATATATTTATTAATTCTGCTCAGTTATTCTGTTAGAATATGACCTGTAAAAGTAAAATACAGAAAATAACTAATCAATTTGAAAAAAAAATAATAATAATAATAATTTCACTTTTCAGAATTCCATACTCTAACAGCAATCTGAATTCGAAACCGAAAATAACACTTACCCTAAACAAAACGGCACATAGACTTTCCCACCATGCCTGGGCAAGTTTAAGATAAGACTTAATGAGAAATACTCAGTGTTGGAAAATAAATTCACATATACTTTATATATTTATTAATTCTGCTCAGTTATTCTGTTAGAATATGGCCTTTAAAAGTAAAATACAGAAAATAACCAATCAATTTGAAAAAAAAAATAATAATAATAATTTCACTTGTCAGAATTCCATACTCTAAGAGCAATCAGAATTCGTAACCGGAAGTAGCAGTTACCCTAAACAAAATGGCGCATAGACTTTCCCACCGAGCTTGGGCAACAGTGGGAAAGAATTAATACAGAGAACCAATCAGATAGTAATCTAAATTAAAATTAAATGTAAGCATTAATTTACTACACCAATGAATTCCGACGGTAACGAAGAATGAATAATTTTAGGATACGTGTCATTCAAACATGTGGATACTAATCCCTTAGTCATATGTAAGTATTTGAGAAATATCCAAACTTGAGGAAATGCTACCTTTTGAATAATACCCGAATTTACGGATGTGACTCATGTCATCCCTTTTGAAGAAAATCGCTCACTGGGGGATATTGCAAATGACGAAACCACAGCATCTACGGTCTGTAATCTAAAGGAGGAAGTAACTAGTTCAGGTTACAGTATTTACAGAAATTTCATTCTTTGTGGTTTTTGTGTTTGTGTTGTGTTGTGGATATAAAATTCAACTATTTTGGAATATTCGTATTTAGAAGAGTCATCTGGAAAGCTGTAGGTACTTTTTTAACTTAAACATAACAACTGCTCGTATGTTTTTGGTAAGCGTAATTCTAATACTGAATAGTTTTCTTTTCATAAAAATAATCATAGGGCATATACTAGAGTATCAACATGGATATGTTAGCGATTTTGTATGTCTAATGTGTATGTGTGTGTCTTGATCTTGTCACTACCATCACCCCTACTACTTACCTACTGTACAGCTCTCAGTCTCAACGACTACAACTACAATCCACCAACTACAACGAACCGCAACTAACATCATCATCTACACCAACTCCATCTACTGCCCACCACCACCACTAGTATTTTCAAAGACAATCACAAATATGCATGCCCACAGACGAATAAGAATCTAAATCATTGGGTTTTAACAATTGGCTCGCTCTTAATCCATACATTGTAGTGTATATTTCCATCACACCATACGATTTTGAAGAGCTTCTGGTTTGGCACCTGATCAAACCCATTTTACAGAACTACAGAAATTAAAGTCGGAATATCTTTGTTATATTCGCATTGACGTCTGGACTGTTTATCGCAAGTAAACCTCTGCTCGTGACAATCCTTCTTTATCCTAAATTCATTTTGTACATAATTATCAATATTTCTTAGTCTCTTTTCACGAAACATTTCCTTTAGCATCCAGTAGAGAAATTCTTAGGTACCTCTGACGTTCAATTTAATTTACTTTTATAAATGGATGCTAGTAGACTTCTATTTATATCATGTGATTAAACGTGAGTTTGCAGGTGAAAAAACTGCGGTAAAACTTTTACGCTCCGTATCTCAGCATTTCTGGTTGAATATCTCACACACTCCAGCTGCTTTTCCACACGTTTTATGAACCTCTAGTAGTGTCGAAATGTAGTTAAGACTACATCCCTGTTCAATAGTTCTGCCATTGCACTTTTACTTCGTATCTCATTTAGTAAATTTTTAAAGTAATTACTCAAACGGTCAAGTTCAGATTTTCAGTTTTTATAGTTCTATTTATCTTACTTCTTTAGAGCAAATCACATTATTTTCATCACGCAGTATGTCCACACAGACATAGATATGCGCGAATGTAATGAGTATTTTTTTTTGGAAAAATGATTTGCTGTTACTTTGTTTTCTAGCATGCATTCCCAAATGTCGAAATAGAGGAAGGTGCAGCCCTCGAGGAAGATGCAATTGCGTATCGGGATTCATCGGATCTCACTGCCAAACCCCTGGTGAGTAAGTGATTATCCCATTCACTGCCTGTTTTTGTTTTTAACTTTTCCGCAGTAGATTTTACTGCCAATGAATCCCCAATATGGAAGAGGAGTCAAGTCGGAAGTGCTAACTCTTGCCATTGATATATTTCTCTTGGTTATAATAATAGCACGTGCAACAACTACAAAAATTGAACGAATGGATGAAACTACTGAGAAGAAAACATCAAAGAAAGTTGAAAAGGTTACAACATTACAAAAATATCAGATATAATCAGAGAAAATTATAAAATTCAATAAATGTTTGGTTGCAACAACGGAAAGAATGAAGGATAACAGACGGATAAGGAAAGTAAAGAACTGAATGCCAAATGAAAGAAAGAAACAGAGGAAGGAAATATGACAGGATGGCATTTGAAATGAAAGCATTGTAAGCATTCGTAAAAAAAAAAGAAGAAGAAGAAGAAGAAAGTAAAAGGAAATGGGAGTTTCTTGTAGTTTACTTTGATATTTTCATTTTAATCTTTACTTTCGGAAGATGAAAGTTCTTTCTGTCCATCAATAAAATTGCAGTTGAAACAAGTAGGACGAACAACAGGAAACTTTTCTTTGAATGTTTCTTTCTTTTTTCTTTTTTAATTTAACTTCCACCCATGAAAGGATGTAAACCAGCAATGGATTAGTACTGAGGTGGGAGTGTTCATGGATCTTTTAGTTCTTATTTAATGATTTTTTACATAATCAGGAAACCAACCCTGTTCTAACACTACACATTACCTGTTTTAAGCCATTTTGAGCTTCCTCCTAAAGACAATCAGAAACATCCATACCCAAGGAGGGATTCGAACCCGCAGTGTACAAAACTGGAGAAAGCGAATACATTAACCTCTCGACCTATTAAAAGAATAATTTCTTTTCCGTTTAAAAATAGGACCTGAAAATTAACACCTTCATTCTGTTCGTGATTTTTGTTTCACATGGACGATCGCTGAAATTCGAACTCATGCAGAAAAAAAGGAACCATTCAATCAGCTAAATTTTATTCTTAGGGGCGGGGGATAGGTGCGATTTTCATCAGACACCGTCCTTAGTGATCACAATAATGTATTGTCCATCATGATCGATGTTGCCCTCGATTAGATAACATCCCATTAATGTCACAGACTCCGTGAAAATATCGTGAAAGTTTCACGATTGCACGTGGAAATTTCTTATTTTTCATCTTTAAGGTAACATCGAAGATGATATCTTAACGTAAGATAGCATAACTGGTAAAATATGCCGTGCTATGGAAGCAAACTTGTGATGACCGGATTCCATTACATTCTCTCACGGAACAAACTTAATAAGACGTCCTTATATTATTAGGCAGTCCGAGAATTTTTGAACATATTTCAGGAAAGATGACTGATCGTATGTATTGGTTTAAAATGTTTACAGAAAAGTGAGGAATTATCTTTTGAATGCTTCTATTTTTTTTAAAATAGAGCTCGCTTAGAAGCACAACAGTCGCGGTGCTTACTATTGCTGTTTCATTTGCAAAATGAAGATAAATACTTAATATTATCAATGCCCATTACTTTCTTCTATTAACTGAGCACTTCCTAATGACAAAAATATTTCGGCCATTTCTCTCTAAAAATATTATTTTATGTTACTTCCCAGTCTGCATTCCTCCGTGTCAAAATCAAGGATATTGCAATAGGAGACACAAGTGTCGTTGCAGAGACAGATTCTCCGGTCCTCAGTGCGAAATTAGAGGTAAGTTTATTATATTATATATATATATATATATATATATATATATATATATATATATATATATATATATATATATATATATATATATATATATATATATATATATATATATATATATATATATATATATATATATATATATATATATATAGGTGGAATTGTGTTTTTATCACAAAGGGTAATTTTCGAAATAAAAACTTCTAACCATTTAGACAAATTCACATGCAGAGGAGATGCGAGTAAATAAGAAAGTCTCGTTGACTATGTTACTATTGATAATGATATCAATAACTGGAACACAAAGATGTACAGAAGATGTGAGATACGAAGTGATTGCTACAATTTAGTTTCGAGCAGGGAGAAATCGAAAAAGATATTGAAAAGAAAAATGAGTAAGAATTTTTTTTAAAAAATCAATTTCGCAGATTCAAATATACAACTACTATTAAAAAAATTTCACGAATTTGAAAACAAGAACCATTCCTCGTATGCTGATGTACACACTCACTGTAGAAAAGCCAAGGCAGTGAGTGTGTTAGAATTGGAAGATGTAGCGTTCGACGTCTGCTTTTTGCAGATGACTTAGTTCTGCTTAGCTCTTCCAATTCATCTAGGGAAACATCTGGCGAAGTTCTCTGCAAGGGTGGAAAAATCCTGACTTCATGGTAGAAGTCAGAAGTTAAAGAAATATTCCTGGAAGAGAAAAAAAAAAGTGTAAACTTCCCTTGCACGTAAGTTGACAAATGTACTGTATAGAAAGAATACATACATACATACATACATTTTCAAGGCCCACCTTCCCTAATTGGGTTGTGGGGGCAACAGCTGCAAGTGGAATTTCCAATGGTCATGATCCTCTGCCACTAAGCTCAGGTGTTCTGGTGGGATTCCGAAATGTGTCCACATAAGGTTTTGGATATAATCTATCCAGCGAGTCCTTGGCCTTCCACATGGCCTCCCACCCTCTGGCTTGATAAAGAAGGCCTGCTGGGGGAGGAGCCTCTTGTGGCATTCTGACCAGGTGCCCGTA